>NW_026137628.1:0-53072 GCF_009805555.1 Andrographis paniculata
CCTTTGCATTATATAGAATGTTATAGATTATACTTACTTTGTGTTCTAATTGCAATGCTTTTCGTATTTGTTGTAGAGTTTTCGAAATTAGCATATTTAGTGCTTTTGTTTTTTCAATGTTTTCCCTTTATATTATATAGCATGTTATACATTATACTTACTTTGTGCTCTATAGTTCTAATTGAAGTGCCTTTTGTATTTGTTGTAGAGTGTTCGAAATTAGTATATTTAGCGCTTTTGTTTTTTCAATGTTTTCCCTTTATATTATATAGCATGTTATAGATTATACTTACTTTGTGTTCTAATTGCAATGCTTTTCGTATTTGTTGTAGAGTTTTCGAAATTAGTATATTTAGTGCTTTTGTTTTTTCAATGTTTTCCTTTATATTATATAGCATGTTATAGATTATACTTACTTTGTGCTCTATAGTTCTAATTGAAGTGCCTTTTGTATTTGTTGTAGAGTGTTCGAAATTAGTATATTTAGCGCTTTTGTTTTTTCAATGTTTTTCCTTTGCATTATATAGAATGTTATAGATTATACTTACTTTGTGCAATATAGTTCGAATTGGAGTGCTTTTCGTATTTGTTGTAGAGTTTTCGAAATTAGTATATTTAGTGCTTTTGTTTTTTTCAATGTTTTCCCTTTATATTATATAGCATGTTATAGATTATACTTACTTTGTGCTCTATAGTTCTAATTGAAGTGCCTTTTGTATTTGTTGTAGAGTGTTCGAAATTAGTATATTTAGCGCTTTTGTTTTTTCAATGTTTTTCCTTTGCATTATATAGAATGTTATAGATTATACTTACTTTGTGTTCTAATTGCAATGCTTTTCGTATTTGTTGTAGAGTTTTCGAAATTAGTATATTTAGTGCTTTTGTTTTTTCAATGTTTTCCCTTTATATTATATAGCATGTTATAGATTATACTTACTTTGTGCTCTATAGTTCTAATTGAAGTGCCTTTTGTATTTGTTGTAGAGTGTTCGAAATTAGTATATTTAGCGCTTTTGTTTTTTTCAATGTTTTTCCTTTGCATTATATAGAATGTTATAGATTATACTTACTTTGTGTTCTAATTGCAATGCTTTTCGTATTTGTTGTAGAGTTTTCGAAATTAGTATATTTAGTGCTTTTGTTTTTTCAATGTTTTCCCTTTATATTATATAGCATGTTATAGATTATACTTACTTTGTGCTCTATAGTTCTAATTGAAGTGCCTTTTGTATTTGTTGTAGAGTGTTCGAAATTAGTATATTTAGCGCTTTTGTTTTTTCAATGTTTCCCTTTGCATTATATAGAATGTTATAGATTATACTTACTTTGTGCATATAGTTCGAATTGGAGTGCTTTTCGTATTTGTTGTAGAGTTTTCGAAATTAGTATATTTAGTGCTTTTGTTTTTTCAATGTTTTCCCTTTATATTATATAGCATGTTATAGATTATACTTACTTTGTGCTCTATAGTTCTAATTGAAGTGCCTTTGTATTTGTTGTAGAGTGTTCGAAATTAGTATATTTAGCGCTTTTGTTTTTTCAATGTTTTCCCTTTGCATTATATAGAATGTTATAGATTATACTTACTTTGTGCAATATAGTTCGAATTGGAGTGCTTTTCGTATTTGTTGTAGAGTTTTCGAAATTAGTATATTTAGTGCTTTTGTTTTTTCAATGTTTTCCCTTTATATTATATAGCATGTTATAGATTATACTTACTTTGTGCTCTATAGTTCTAATTGAAGTGCCTTTTGTATTTGTTGTAGAGTGTTCGAAATTAGTATATTTAGCGCTTTTGTTTTTTCAATGTTTTTCCTTTGCATTATATAGAATGTTATAGATTATACTTACTTTGTGTTCTAATTGCAATGCTTTTTCGTATTTGTTGTAGAGTTTTCGAAATTAGTATATTTAGTGCTTTTGTTTTTTCAATGTTTTCCCTTTATATTATATAGCATGTTATAGATTATACTTACTTTGTGCTCTATAGTTCTAATTGAAGTGCCTTTTGTATTTGTTGTAGAGTGTTCGAAATTAGTATATTTAGCGCTTTTGTTTTTTCAATGTTTTCCCTTTGCATTATATAGAATGTTATAGATTATACTTACTTTGTGCAATATAGTTCGAATTGGAGTGCTTTTCGTATTTGTTGTAGAGTTTTCGAAATTAGTATATTTAGTGCTTTTGTTTTTTCAATGTTTTCCCTTTATATTATATAGCATGTTATAGATTATACTTACTTTGTGCTCTATAGTTCTAATTGAAGTGCCTTTTGTATTTGTTGTAGAGTGTTCGAAATTAGTATATTTAGCGCTTTTGTTTTTTCAATGTTTTCCCTTTGCATTATATAGAATGTTATAGATTATACTTACTTTGTGCAATATAGTTCTAATTGGAGTGCTTTTCGTATTTGTTGTAGAGTTTTCGAAATTAGTATATTTAGTGCTTTTGTTTTTTCAATGTTTTCCCTTTATATTATATAGCATGTTATAGATTATACTTACTTTGTGCTCTATAGTTCTAATTGAAGTGCCTTTTGTATTTGTTGTAGAGTGTTCGAAATTAGTATATTTAGCGCTTTTGTTTTTTCAATGTTTTCCCTTTGCATTATATAGAATGTTATAGATTATACTTACTTTGTGCAATATAGTTCTAATTGGAGTGCTTTTCGTATTTGTTGTAGAGTTTTCGAAATTAGTATATTTAGTGCTTTTGTTTTTTCAATGTTTTCCCTTTATATTATATAGCATGTTATAGATTATACTTACTTTGTGCTCTATAGTTCTAATTGAAGTGCCTTTTGTATTTGTTGTAGAGTGTTCGAAATTAGTATATTTAGCGCTTTTGTTTTTTCAATGTTTTCCCTTTGCATTATATAGAATGTTATAGATTATACTTACTTTGTGCAATATAGTTCGAATTGGAGTGCTTTTCGTATTTGTTGTAGAGTTTTCGAAATTAGTATATTTAGTGCTTTTGTTTTTTCAATGTTTTCCCTTTATATTATATAGCATGTTATAGATTATACTTACTTTGTGCTCTATAGTTCTAATTGAAGTGCCTTTTGTATTTGTTGTAGAGTGTTCGAAATTAGTATATTTAGCGCTTTTGTTTTTTCAATGTTTTCCCTTTGCATTATATAGAATGTTATAGATTATACTTACTTTGTGCAATATAGTTCTAATTGCAGTGCTTTTCGTATTTGTTGTAGAGTTTTCGAAATTAGTATATTTAGTGCTTTTGTTTTTTTCAATGTTTTCCCTTTATATTATATAGCATGTTATAGATTATACTTACTTTGTGCTCTATAGTTCTAATTGAAGTGCTTTTGTATTTGTTGTAGAGTGTTCGAAATTAGTATATTTAGCGCTTTTGTTTTTTCAATGTTTTCCCTTTGCATTATATAGAATGTTATAGATTATACTTACTTTGTGCAATATAGTTCTAATTGCAGTGCTTTTCGTATTTGTTGTAGAGTTTTCGAAATTAGTATATTTAGTGCTTTTGTTTTTTCAATGTTTTCCCTTTATATTATATAGCATGTTATAGATTATACTTACTTTGTGCTCTATAGTTCTAATTGAAGTGCCTTTTGTATTTGTTGTAGAGTGTTCGAAATTAGTATATTTAGCGCTTTTGTTTTTTCAATGTTTTTCCTTTGCATTATATAGAATGTTATAGATTATACTTACTTTGTGCATATAGTTCTAATTGGAGTGCTTTTCGTATTTGTTGTAGAGTTTTCGAAATTAGTATATTTAGTGCTTTTGTTTTTTCAATGTTTTCCCTTTATATTATATAGCATGTTATAGATTATACTTACTTTGTGCTCTATAGTTCTAATTGAAGTGCCTTTTGTATTTGTTGTAGAGTGTTCGAAATTAGTATATTTAGCGCTTTTGTTTTTTCAATGTTTTCCCTTTATATTATATAGCATGTTATAGATTATACTTACTTTGTGCTCTATAGTTCTAATTGCAGTCTTTCGTATTTGTTGTAGAGTGTTCGAAATTAGTATATTTAGCGCTTTTGTTTTTTCAATGTTTTTCCTTTATATTATATAGCATGTTATAGATTATACTTACTTTGTGCTCTATAGTTCTAATTGGAGTGCTTTTCGTATTTGTTGTAGAGTTTTCGAAATTAGTATATTTAGTGCTTTTGTTTTTTCAATGTTTTCCCTTTATATTATATAGCATGTTATAGATTATACTTACTTTGTGCTCTATAGTTCTAATTGAAGTGCCTTTTGTATTTGTTGTAGAGTGTTCGAAATTAGTATATTTAGCGCTTTTGTTTTTTCAATGTTTTTCCTTTGCATTATATAGAATGTTATAGATTATACTTACTTTGTGTTCTAATTGCAATGCTTTTCGTATTTGTTGTAGAGTTTTCGAAATTAGTATATTTAGTGCTTTTGTTTTTTCAATGTTTTCCCTTTATATTATATAGCATGTTATAGATTATACTTACTTTGTGCTCTATAGTTCTAATTGAAGTGCCTTTTGTATTTGTTGTAGAGTGTTCGAAATTAGTATATTTAGCGCTTTTGTTTTTTCAATGTTTTCCCTTTATATTATATAGCATGTTATAGATTATACTTACTTTGTGTTCTAATTGCAATGCTTTTCGTATTTGTTGTAGAGTTTTCGAAATTAGTATATTTAGTGCTTTTGTTTTTTCAATGTTTTCCCTTTATATTATATAGCATGTTATAGATTATACTTACTTTGTGCTCTATAGTTCTAATTGAAGTGCCTTTTGTATTTGTTGTAGAGTGTTCGAAATTAGTATATTTAGCGCTTTTGTTTTTTCAATGTTTTTCCTTTGCATTATATAGAATGTTATAGATTATACTTACTTTGTGTTCTAATTGCAATGCTTTTCGTATTTGTTGTAGAGTTTTCGAAATTAGTATATTTAGTGCTTTTGTTTTTTCAATGTTTTCCCTTTATATTATATAGCATGTTATAGATTATACTTACTTTGTGCTCTATAGTTCTAATTGAAGTGCCTTTTGTATTTGTTGTAGAGTGTTCGAAATTAGTATATTTAGCGCTTTTGTTTTTTCAATGTTTTCCCTTTGCATTATATAGAATGTTATAGATTATACTTACTTTGTGCTCTATAGTTCTAATTGAAGTGCTTTTCGTATTTGTTGTAGAGTTTTCGAAATTAGTATATTTAGTGCTTTTGTTTTTTCAATGTTTTCCCTTTATATTATATAGCATGTTATAGATTATACTTACTTTGTGCTCTATAGTTCTAATTGAAGTGCCTTTTGTATTTGTTGTAGAGTGTTCGAAATTAGTATATTTAGCGCTTTTGTTTTTTCAATGTTTTCCCTTTGCATTATATAGAATGTTATAGATTATACTTACTTTGTGCATATAGTTCTAATTGGAGTGCTTTTCGTATTTGTTGTAGAGTTTTCGAAATTAGTATATTTAGTGCTTTTGTTTTTTCAATGTTTTCCCTTTATATTATATAGCATGTTATAGATTATACTTACTTTGTGCTCTATAGTTCTAATTGAAGTGCCTTTTGTATTTGTTGTAGAGTGTTCGAAATTAGTATATTTAGCGCTTTTGTTTTTTCAATGTTTTCCCTTTGCATTATATAGAATGTTATAGATTATACTTACTTTGTGCAATATAGTTCTAATTGAGTGCTTTTTGTATTTGTTGTAGAGTTTTCGAAATTAGTATATTTAGTGCTTTTGTTTTTTCAATGTTTTCCCTTTATATTATATAGCATGTTATAGATTATACTTACTTTGTGCTCTATAGTTCTAATTGAAGTGCCTTTTGTATTTGTTGTAGAGTGTTCGAAATTAGTATATTTAGCGCTTTTGTTTTTTCAATGTTTTTCCTTTGCATTATATAGAATGTTATAGATTATACTTACTTTGTGTTCTAATTGCAATGCTTTTCGTATTTGTTGTAGAGTTTTCGAAATTAGTATATTTAGTGCTTTTGTTTTTTCAATGTTTTCCCTTTATATTATATAGCATGTTATAGATTATACTTACTTTGTGCTCTATAGTTCTAATTGCAGTGCTTTTCGTATTTGTTGTAGAGTGTTCGAAATTAGTATATTTAGCGCTTTTGTTTTTTCAATGTTTTTCCTTTATATTATATAGAATGTTATAGATTATACTTACTTTGTGTTCTAATTGCAATGCTTTTCGTATTTGTTGTAGAGTTTTCGAAATTAGTATATTTAGTGCTTTTGTTTTTTCAATGTTTTCCCTTTATATTATATAGCATGTTATAGATTATACTTACTTTGTGCTCTATAGTTCTAATTGAAGTGCCTTTTGTATTTGTTGTAGAGTGTTCGAAATTAGTATATTTAGCGCTTTTGTTTTTTCAATGTTTTTCCTTTGCATTATATAGAATGTTATAGATTATACTTACTTTGTGTTCTAATTGCAATGCTTTTCGTATTTGTTGTAGAGTTTTCGAAATTAGTATATTTAGTGCTTTTGTTTTTTCAATGTTTTCCCTTTATATTATATAGCATGTTATAGATTATACTTACTTTGTGCTCTATAGTTCTAATTGAAGTGCCTTTGTATTTGTTGTAGAGTGTTCGAAATTAGTATATTTAGCGCTTTTGTTTTTTCAATGTTTTCCCTTTATATTATATAGCATGTTATAGATTATACTTACTTTGTGCTCTATAGTTCTAATTGAAGTGCCTTTTGTATTTGTTGTAGAGTGTTCGAAATTAGTATATTTAGCGCTTTTGTTTTTTCAATGTTTTCCCTTTATATTATATAGCATGTTATAGATTATACTTACTTTGTGTTCTAATTGCAATGCTTTTCGTATTTGTTGTAGAGTTTTCGAAATTAGTATATTTAGTGCTTTTGTTTTTTCAATGTTTTCCCTTTATATTATATAGCATGTTATAGATTATACTTACTTTGTGCTCTATAGTTCTAATTGAAGTGCCTTTTGTATTTGTTGTAGAGTGTTCGAAATTAGTATATTTAGCGCTTTTGTTTTTTCAATGTTTTTCCTTTGCATTATATAGAATGTTATAGATTATACTTACTTTGTGTTCTAATTGCAATGCTTTTCGTATTTGTTGTAGAGTTTTCGAAATTAGTATATTTAGTGCTTTTGTTTTTTCAATGTTTTCCCTTTATATTATATAGCATGTTATAGATTATACTTACTTTGTGCTCTATAGTTCTAATTGAAGTGCCTTTTGTATTTGTTGTAGAGTGTTCGAAATTAGTATATTTAGCGCTTTTGTTTTTTCAATGTTTTTCCTTTGCATTATATAGAATGTTATAGATTATACTTACTTTGTGTTCTAATTGCAATGCTTTTCGTATTTGTTGTAGAGTTTTCGAAATTAGTATATTTAGTGCTTTTGTTTTTTCAATGTTTTCCCTTTATATTATATAGCATGTTATAGATTATACTTACTTTGTGCTCTATAGTTCTAATTGAAGTGCCTTTTGTATTTGTTGTAGAGTGTTCGAAATTAGTATATTTAGCGCTTTTGTTTTTTCAATGTTTTCCCTTTATATTATATAGCATGTTATAGATTATACTTACTTTGTGTTCTAATTGCAATGCTTTTCGTATTTGTTGTAGAGTTTTCGAAATTAGTATATTTAGTGCTTTTGTTTTTTCAATGTTTTCCCTTTATATTATATAGCATGTTATAGATTATACTTACTTTGTGCTCTATAGTTCTAATTGAAGTGCCTTTTGTATTTGTTGTAGAGTGTTCGAAATTAGTATATTTAGCGCTTTTGTTTTTTCAATGTTTTTCCTTTGCATTATATAGAATGTTATAGATTATACTTACTTTGTGTTCTAATTGCAATGCTTTTCGTATTTGTTGTAGAGTTTTCGAAATTAGTATATTTAGTGCTTTTGTTTTTTCAATGTTTTCCCTTTATATTATATAGCATGTTATAGATTATACTTACTTTGTGCTCTATAGTTCTAATTGAAGTGCCTTTTGTATTTGTTGTAGAGTGTTCGAAATTAGTATATTTAGCGCTTTTGTTTTTTCAATGTTTTCCCTTTCATTATATAGAATGTTATAGATTATACTTACTTTGTGCTCTATAGTTCTAATTGCAGTGCTTTTCGTATTTGTTGTAGAGTTTTCGAAATTAGTATATTTAGTGCTTTTGTTTTTTCAATGTTTTCCCTTTATATTATATAGCATGTTATAGATTATACTTACTTTGTGCTCTATAGTTCTAATTGAAGTGCCTTTTGTATTTGTTGTAGAGTGTTCGAAATTAGTATATTTAGCGCTTTTGTTTTTTCAATGTTTTCCCTTTGCATTATATAGAATGTTATAGATTATACTTACTTTGTGCTATATAGTTCTAATTGCAGTGCTTTTCGTATTTGTTGTAGAGTTTTCGAAATTAGTATATTTAGTGCTTTTGTTTTTTCAATGTTTTCCCTTTATATTATATAGCATGTTATAGATTATACTTACTTTGTGCTCTATAGTTCTAATTGAAGTGCCTTTTGTATTTGTTGTAGAGTGTTCGAAATTAGTATATTTAGCGCTTTTGTTTTTTCAATGTTTTCCCTTTGCATTATATAGAATGTTATAGATTATACTTACTTTGTGCTCTATAGTTCTAATTGAGTGCTTTTCGTATTTGTTGTAGAGTTTTCGAAATTAGTATATTTAGTGCTTTTGTTTTTTCAATGTTTTCCCTTTATATTATATAGCATGTTATAGATTATACTTACTTTGTGCTCTATAGTTCTAATTGAAGTGCCTTTTGTATTTGTTGTAGAGTGTTCGAAATTAGTATATTTAGCGCTTTTGTTTTTTCAATGTTTTCCCTTTGCATTATATAGCATGTTATAGATTATACTTACTTTGTGCAATATAGTTCTATTGAAGTGCTTTTCGTATTTGTTGTAGAGTTTCGAAATTAGTATATTTAGTGCTTTTGTTTTTTCAATGTTTTCCCTTTATATTATATAGCATGTTATAGATTATACTTACTTTGTGCTCTATAGTTCTAATTGAAGTGCCTTTTGTATTTGTTGTAGAGTGTTCGAAATTAGTATATTTAGCGCTTTTGTTTTTTCAATGTTTTCCTTTGCATTATATAGAATGTTATAGATTATACTTACTTTGTGTTCTAATTGCAATGCTTTTCGTATTTGTTGTAGAGTTTTCGAAATTAGTATATTTAGTGCTTTTGTTTTTTCAATGTTTTCCCTTTATATTATATAGCATGTTATAGATTATACTTACTTTGTGCTCTATAGTTCTAATTGAAGTGCCTTTCGTATTTGTTGTAGAGTGTTCGAAATTAGTATATTTAGCGCTTTTGTTTTTTCAATGTTTTCCCTTTGCATTATATAGAATGTTATAGATTATACTTACTTTGTGCAATATAGTTCTAATTGGAGTGCTTTTCGTATTTGTTGTAGAGTTTTCGAAATTAGTATATTTAGTGCTTTTGTTTTTTCAATGTTTTCCCTTTATATTATATAGCATGTTATAGATTATACTTACTTTGTGCTCTATAGTTCTAATTGCAGTGCTTTTCGTATTTGTTGTAGAGTGTTCGAAATTAGTATATTTAGCGCTTTTGTTTTTTCAATGTTTTTCCTTTGCATTATATAGAATGTTATAGATTATACTTACTTTGTGTTCTAATTGCAATGCTTTTCGTATTTGTTGTAGAGTTTTCGAAATTAGTATATTTAGTGCTTTTGTTTTTTCAATGTTTTCCCTTTATATTATATAGCATGTTATAGATTATACTTACTTTGTGCTCTATAGTTCTAATTGAAGTGCCTTTTGTATTTGTTGTAGAGTGTTCGAAATTAGTATATTTAGCGCTTTTGTTTTTTCAATGTTTTTCCTTTGCATTATATAGAATGTTATAGATTATACTTACTTTGTGTTCTAATTGCAATGCTTTTCGTATTTGTTGTAGAGTTTTCGAAATTAGTATATTTAGTGCTTTTGTTTTTTCAATGTTTTCCCTTTATATTATATAGCATGTTATAGATTATACTTACTTTGTGCTCTATAGTTCTAATTGAAGTGCCTTTCGTATTTGTTGTAGAGTGTTCGAAATTAGTATATTTAGCGCTTTTGTTTTTTCAATGTTTTCCCTTTGCATTATATAGAATGTTATAGATTATACTTACTTTGTGCTCTATAGTTCTAATTGCAGTGCTTTTCGTATTTGTTGTAGAGTTTTCGAAATTAGTATATTTAGTGCTTTTGTTTTTTCAATGTTTTCCCTTTATATTATATAGCATGTTATAGATTATACTTACTTTGTGCTCTATAGTTCTAATTGAAGTGCCTTTTGTATTTGTTGTAGAGTGTTCGAAATTAGTATATTTAGCGCTTTTGTTTTTTCAATGTTTTTCCTTTATATTATATAGCATGTTATAGATTATACTTACTTTGTGCTCTATAGTTCTAATTGCAGTGCTTTTCGTATTTGTTGTAGAGTGTTCGAAATTAGTATATTTAGCGCTTTTGTTTTTTCAATGTTTTTCCTTTGCATTATATAGAATGTTATAGATTATACTTACTTTGTGTTCTAATTGCAATGCTTTTCGTATTTGTTGTAGAGTTTTCGAAATTAGTATATTTAGCGCTTTTGTTTTTTCAATGTTTTCCCTTTATATTATATAGCATGTTATAGATTATACTTACTTTGTGCTCTATAGTTCTAATTGCAGTGCTTTCGTATTTGTTGTAGAGTGTTCGAAATTAGTATATTTAGCGCTTTTGTTTTTTCAATGTTTTTCCTTTATATTATATAGCATGTTATAGATTATACTTACTTTGTGCTCTATAGTTCTAATTGAGTGCTTTTCGTATTTGTTGTAGAGTTTTCGAAATTAGTATATTTAGTGCTTTTGTTTTTTCAATGTTTTCCCTTTATATTATATAGCATGTTATAGATTATACTTACTTTGTGCTCTATAGTTCTAATTGAAGTGCCTTTTGTATTTGTTGTAGAGTGTTCGAAATTAGTATATTTAGCGCTTTTGTTTTTTCAATGTTTTTCCTTTGCATTATATAGAATGTTATAGATTATACTTACTTTGTGTTCTAATTGCAATGCTTTTCGTATTTGTTGTAGAGTTTTCGAAATTAGTATATTTAGTGCTTTTGTTTTTTCAATGTTTTCCCTTTATATTATATAGCATGTTATAGATTATACTTACTTTGTGCTCTATAGTTCTAATTGCAGTGCCTTTTGTATTTGTTGTAGAGTGTTCGAAATTAGTATATTTAGCGCTTTTGTTTTTTCAATGTTTTTCCTTTATATTATATAGAATGTTATAGATTATACTTACTTTGTGTTCTAATTGCAATGCTTTTCGTATTTGTTGTAGAGTTTTCGAAATTAGTATATTTAGTGCTTTTGTTTTTTCAATGTTTTTCCTTTATATTATATAGCATGTTATAGATTATACTTACTTTGTGCTCTATAGTTCTAATTGCAGTGCTTTTCGTATTTGTTGTAGAGTGTTCGAAATTAGTATATTTAGCGCTTTTGTTTTTTCAATGTTTTCCCTTTATATTATATAGCATGTTATAGATTATACTTACTTTGTGCTCTATAGTTCTAATTGAAGTGCTTTTCGTATTTGTTGTAGAGTGTTCGAAATTAGTATATTTAGCGCTTTTGTTTTTTCAATGTTTTCCCTTTATATTATATAGCATGTTATAGATTATACTTACTTTGTGCTCTATAGTTCTAATTGAAGTGCTTTTGTATTTGTTGTAGAGTGTTCGAAATTAGTATATTTAGCGCTTTTGTTTTTTCAATGTTTTCCCTTTATATTATATAGCATGTTATAGATTATACTTACTTTGTGCTCTATAGTTCTAATTGAAGTGCCTTTTGTATTTGTTGTAGAGTGTTCGAAATTAGTATATTTAGCGCTTTTGTTTTTTCAATGTTTTTCCTTTGCATTATATAGAATGTTATAGATTATACTTACTTTGTGTTCTAATTGCAATGCTTTTCGTATTTGTTGTAGAGTGTTCGAAATTAGTATATTTAGCGCTTTTGTTTTTTCAATGTTTTCCCTTTATATTATATAGCATGTTATAGATTATACTTACTTTGTGCTCTATAGTTCTAATTGCAGTGCCTTTTGTATTTGTTGTAGAGTGTTCGAAATTAGTATATTTAGCGCTTTTGTTTTTTCAATGTTTTTCCTTTGCATTATATAGAATGTTATAGATTATACTTACTTTGTGTTCTAATTGCAATGCTTTTCGTATTTGTTGTAGAGTTTTCGAAATTAGTATATTTAGTGCTTTTGTTTTTTCAATGTTTTCCTTTATATTATATAGCATGTTATAGATTATACTTACTTTGTGCTCTATAGTTCTAATTGAAGTGCCTTTTGTATTTGTTGTAGAGTGTTCGAAATTAGTATATTTAGCGCTTTTGTTTTTTCAATGTTTTCCCTTATATTATATAGCATGTTATAGATTATACTTACTTTGTGCTCTATAGTTCTAATTGCAATGCTTTTCGTATTTGTTGTAGAGTGTTCGAAATTAGTATATTTAGTGCTTTTGTTTTTTCAATGTTTTCCCTTTATATTATATAGCATGTTATAGATTATACTTACTTTGTGCTCTATAGTTCTAATTGAAGTGCCTTTTGTATTTGTTGTAGAGTGTTCGAAATTAGTATATTTAGCGCTTTTGTTTTTTCAATGTTTTCCCTTTGCATTATATAGAATGTTATAGATTATACTTACTTTGTGTTCTAATTGCAATGCTTTTCGTATTTGTTGTAGAGTTTTCGAAATTAGTATATTTAGTGCTTTTGTTTTTTCAATGTTTTCCCTTTATATTATATAGCATGTTATAGATTATACTTACTTTGTGCTCTATAGTTCTAATTGAAGTGCCTTTTGTATTTGTTGTAGAGTGTTCGAAATTAGTATATTTAGCGCTTTTGTTTTTTCAATGTTTTCCTTTATATTATATAGCATGTTATAGATTATACTTACTTTGTGCTCTATAGTTCTAATTGCAGTGCTTTCGTATTTGTTGTAGAGTGTTCGAAATTAGTATATTTAGCGCTTTTGTTTTTTCAATGTTTTCCCTTTATATTATATAGCATGTTATAGATTATACTTACTTTGTGCTCTATAGTTCTAATTGAAGTGCTTTTGTATTTGTTGTAGAGTGTTCGAAATTAGTATATTTAGCGCTTTTGTTTTTTCAATGTTTTTCCTTTGCATTATATAGAATGTTATAGATTATACTTACTTTGTGTTCTAATTGCAATGCTTTTCGTATTTGTTGTAGAGTTTTCGAAATTAGTATATTTAGTGCTTTTTTTTTTTTCAATGTTTTCCCTTTATATTATATAGCATGTTATAGATTATACTTACTTTGTGCTCTATAGTTCTAATTGAAGTGCCTTTTGTATTTGTTGTAGAGTGTTCGAAATTAGTATATTTAGCGCTTTTGTTTTTTCAATGTTTTTCCTTTGCATTATATAGAATGTTATAGATTATACTTACTTTGTGTTCTAATTGCAATGCTTTTCGTATTTGTTGTAGAGTTTTCGAAATTAGTATATTTAGTGCTTTTGTTTTTTCAATGTTTTCCCTTTATATTATATAGCATGTTATAGATTATACTTACTTTGTGCTCTATAGTTCTAATTGAAGTGCCTTTTGTATTTGTTGTAGAGTGTTCGAAATTAGTATATTTAGCGCTTTTGTTTTTTCAATGTTTTCCCTTTGCATTATATAGAATGTTATAGATTATACTTACTTTGTGCAATATAGTTCTAATTGGAGTGCTTTTCGTATTTGTTGTAGAGTTTTCGAAATTAGTATATTTAGTGCTTTTGTTTTTTCAATGTTTTCCCTTTATATTATATAGCATGTTATAGATTATACTTACTTTGTGCTCTATAGTTCTAATTGAAGTGCCTTTTGTATTTGTTGTAGAGTGTTCGAAATTAGTATATTTAGCGCTTTTTTTTTTTCAATGTTTTCCCTTTGCATTATATAGAATGTTATAGATTATACTTACTTTGTGTTCTAATTGCAATGCTTTTCGTATTTGTTGTAGAGTTTTCGAAATTAGTATATTTAGTGCTTTTGTTTTTTCAATGTTTTCCCTTTATATTATATAGCATGTTATAGATTATACTTACTTTGTGCTCTATAGTTCTAATTGAAGTGCCTTTTGTATTTGTTGTAGAGTGTTCGAAATTAGTATATTTAGCGCTTTTGTTTTTTCAATGTTTTCCCTTTATATTATATAGCATGTTATAGATTATACTTACTTTGTGCTCTATAGTTCTAATTGCAGTGCTTTCGTATTTGTTGTAGAGTGTTCGAAATTAGTATATTTAGCGCTTTTGTTTTTTCAATGTTTTCCCTTTATATTATATAGCATGTTATAGATTATACTTACTTTGTGCTCTATAGTTCTAATTGAAGTGCTTTTGTATTTGTTGTAGAGTGTTCGAAATTAGTATATTTAGCGCTTTTGTTTTTTCAATGTTTTTCCTTTGCATTATATAGAATGTTATAGATTATACTTACTTTGTGTTCTAATTGCAATGCTTTTCGTATTTGTTGTAGAGTTTTCGAAATTAGTATATTTAGTGCTTTTTTTTTTTCAATGTTTTCCCTTTATATTATATAGCATGTTATAGATTATACTTACTTTGTGCTCTATAGTTCTAATTGAAGTGCCTTTTGTATTTGTTGTAGAGTGTTCGAAATTAGTATATTTAGCGCTTTTGTTTTTTCAATGTTTTTCCTTTGCATTATATAGAATGTTATAGATTATACTTACTTTGTGTTCTAATTGCAATGCTTTTCGTATTTGTTGTAGAGTTTTCGAAATTAGTATATTTAGTGCTTTTGTTTTTTCAATGTTTTCCCTTTATATTATATAGCATGTTATAGATTATACTTACTTTGTGCTCTATAGTTCTAATTGAAGTGCCTTTTGTATTTGTTGTAGAGTGTTCGAAATTAGTATATTTAGCGCTTTTGTTTTTTCAATGTTTTCCCTTTATATTATATAGCATGTTATAGATTATACTTACTTTGTGCTCTATAGTTCTAATTGCAGTGCTTTTCGTATTTGTTGTAGAGTGTTCGAAATTAGTATATTTAGCGCTTTTGTTTTTTCAATGTTTTTCCTTTGCATTATATAGCATGTTATAGATTATACTTACTTTGTGTTCTAATTGCAATGCTTTTCGTATTTGTTGTAGAGTTTTCGAAATTAGTATATTTAGTGCTTTTGTTTTTTCAATGTTTTCCCTTTATATTATATAGCATGTTATAGATTATACTTACTTTGTGCTCTATAGTTCTAATTGCAGTGCTTTCGTATTTGTTGTAGAGTGTTCGAAATTAGTATATTTAGCGCTTTTTTTTTCAATGTTTTTCCTTTGCATTATATAGAATGTTATAGATTATACTTACTTTGTGCTCTATAGTTCTAATTGAAGTGCCTTTTGTATTTGTTGTAGAGTGTTCGAAATTAGTATATTTAGTGCTTTTGTTTTTTCAATGTTTTCCCTTTATATTATATAGCATGTTATAGATTATACTTACTTTGTGCTCTATAGTTCTAATTGAAGTGCCTTTTGTATTTGTTGTAGAGTGTTCGAAATTAGTATATTTAGCGCTTTTGTTTTTTCAATGTTTTTCCTTTGCATTATATAGAATGTTATAGATTATACTTACTTTGTGTTCTAATTGCAATGCTTTTCGTATTTGTTGTAGAGTTTTCGAAATTAGTATATTTAGTGCTTTTGTTTTTTCAATGTTTTCCCTTTATATTATATAGCATGTTATAGATTATACTTACTTTGTGCTCTATAGTTCTAATTGAAGTGCCTTTGTATTTGTTGTAGAGTGTTCGAAATTAGTATATTTAGCGCTTTTGTTTTTTCAATGTTTTCCCTTTGCATTATATAGAATGTTATAGATTATACTTACTTTGTGCTCTATAGTTCTAATTGCAGTGCTTTTCGTATTTGTTGTAGAGTTTTCGAAATTAGTATATTTAGCGCTTTTGTTTTTTCAATGTTTTCCCTTTATATTATATAGCATGTTATAGATTATACTTACTTTGTGCTCTATAGTTCTAATTGAAGTGCCTTTTGTATTTGTTGTAGAGTGTTCGAAATTAGTATATTTAGCGCTTTTTTTTTTCAATGTTTTCCCTTTGCATTATATAGAATGTTATAGATTATACTTACTTTGTGTTCTAATTGCAATGCTTTTCGTATTTGTTGTAGAGTTTTCGAAATTAGTATATTTAGTGCTTTTGTTTTTTCAATGTTTTCCCTTTATATTATATAGCATGTTATAGATTATACTTACTTTGTGCTCTATAGTTCTAATTGAAGTGCCTTTTGTATTTGTTGTAGAGTGTTCGAAATTAGTATATTTAGCGCTTTTGTTTTTTCAATGTTTTCCCTTTATATTATATAGCATGTTATAGATTATACTTACTTTGTGCTCTATAGTTCTAATTGCAGTGCTTTCGTATTTGTTGTAGAGTGTTCGAAATTAGTATATTTAGCGCTTTTGTTTTTTCAATGTTTTCCCTTTATATTATATAGCATGTTATAGATTATACTTACTTTGTGCTCTATAGTTCTAATTGAAGTGCTTTCGTATTTGTTGTAGAGTGTTCGAAATTAGTATATTTAGCGCTTTTGTTTTTTCAATGTTTTTCCTTTGCATTATATAGAATGTTATAGATTATACTTACTTTGTGTTCTAATTGCAATGCTTTTCGTATTTGTTGTAGAGTGTTCGAAATTAGTATATTTAGCGCTTTTGTTTTTTCAATGTTTTCCCTTTATATTATATAGCATGTTATAGATTATACTTACTTTGTGCTCTATAGTTCTAATTGAAGTGCCTTTTGTATTTGTTGTAGAGTGTTCGAAATTAGTATATTTAGCGCTTTTGTTTTTTCAATGTTTTTCCTTTGCATTATATAGAATGTTATAGATTATACTTACTTTGTGTTCTAATTGCAATGCTTTTCGTATTTGTTGTAGAGTTTTCGAAATTAGTATATTTAGTGCTTTTGTTTTTTCAATGTTTTCCCTTTATATTATATAGCATGTTATAGATTATACTTACTTTGTGCTCTATAGTTCTAATTGAAGTGCCTTTTGTATTTGTTGTAGAGTGTTCGAAATTAGTATATTTAGCGCTTTTGTTTTTTCAATGTTTTTCCTTTGCATTATATAGAATGTTATAGATTATACTTACTTTGTGTTCTAATTGCAATGCTTTTCGTATTTGTTGTAGAGTTTTCGAAATTAGTATATTTAGTGCTTTTGTTTTTTCAATGTTTTCCCTTTATATTATATAGCATGTTATAGATTATACTTACTTTGTGCTCTATAGTTCTAATTGAAGTGCCTTTGTATTTGTTGTAGAGTGTTCGAAATTAGTATATTTAGCGCTTTTGTTTTTTCAATGTTTTCCCTTTATATTATATAGCATGTTATAGATTATACTTACTTTGTGCTCTATAGTTCTAATTGCAGTGCTTTCGTATTTGTTGTAGAGTGTTCGAAATTAGTATATTTAGCGCTTTTGTTTTTTCAATGTTTTTCCTTTGCATTATATAGAATGTTATAGATTATACTTACTTTGTGTTCTAATTGCAATGCTTTTCGTATTTGTTGTAGAGTTTTCGAAATTAGTATATTTAGTGCTTTTGTTTTTTCAATGTTTTCCCTTTATATTATATAGCATGTTATAGATTATACTTACTTTGTGCTCTATAGTTCTAATTGAAGTGCCTTTTGTATTTGTTGTAGAGTGTTCGAAATTAGTATATTTAGCGCTTTTGTTTTTTCAATGTTTTCCCTTTGCATTATATAGAATGTTATAGATTATACTTACTTTGTGTTCTAATTGCAATGCTTTTCGTATTTGTTGTAGAGTTTTCGAAATTAGTATATTTAGTGCTTTTGTTTTTTCAATGTTTTCCCTTTATATTATATAGCATGTTATAGATTATACTTACTTTGTGCTCTATAGTTCTAATTGAAGTGCCTTTTGTATTTGTTGTAGAGTGTTCGAAATTAGTATATTTAGCGCTTTTGTTTTTTCAATGTTTTTCCTTTGCATTATATAGAATGTTATAGATTATACTTACTTTGTGTTCTAATTGCAATGCTTTTCGTATTTGTTGTAGAGTTTTCGAAATTAGTATATTTAGTGCTTTTGTTTTTTCAATGTTTTTCCTTTATATTATATAGAATGTTATAGATTATACTTACTTTGTGTTCTAATTGCAATGCTTTTCGTATTTGTTGTAGAGTGTTCGAAATTAGTATATTTAGCGCTTTTGTTTTTTCAATGTTTTCCCTTTATATTATATAGCATGTTATAGATTATACTTACTTTGTGCTCTATAGTTCTAATTGAAGTGCCTTTGTATTTGTTGTAGAGTGTTCGAAATTAGTATATTTAGCGCTTTTGTTTTTTCAATGTTTTCCCTTTATATTATATAGCATGTTATAGATTATACTTACTTTGTGCTCTATAGTTCTAATTGCAGTGCTTTCGTATTTGTTGTAGAGTGTTCGAAATTAGTATATTTAGCGCTTTTGTTTTTTCAATGTTTTTCCTTTGCATTATATAGAATGTTATAGATTATACTTACTTTGTGTTCTAATTGCAATGCTTTTCGTATTTGTTGTAGAGTTTTCGAAATTAGTATATTTAGCGCTTTTGTTTTTTCAATGTTTTCCCTTTATATTATATAGCATGTTATAGATTATACTTACTTTGTGCTCTATAGTTCTAATTGCAGTGCCTTTCGTATTTGTTGTAGAGTGTTCGAAATTAGTATATTTAGCGCTTTTTTTTTTCAATGTTTTCCTTTGCATTATATAGAATGTTATAGATTATACTTACTTTGTGCTCTATAGTTCTAATTGAAGTGCTTTTCGTATTTGTTGTAGAGTGTTCGAAATTAGTATATTTAGCGCTTTTGTTTTTTCAATGTTTTCCCTTTATATTATATAGCATGTTATAGATTATACTTACTTTGTGCTCTATAGTTCTAATTGAAGTGCCTTTTGTATTTGTTGTAGAGTGTTCGAAATTAGTATATTTAGCGCTTTTGTTTTTTCAATGTTTTTCCTTTGCATTATATAGAATGTTATAGATTATACTTACTTTGTGTTCTAATTGCAATGCTTTTCGTATTTGTTGTAGAGTTTTCGAAATTAGTATATTTAGTGCTTTTGTTTTTTCAATGTTTTCCCTTTATATTATATAGCATGTTATAGATTATACTTACTTTGTGCTCTATAGTTCTAATTGCAGTGCTTTTCGTATTTGTTGTAGAGTGTTCGAAATTAGTATATTTAGCGCTTTTGTTTTTTCAATGTTTTTCCTTTATATTATATAGAATGTTATAGATTATACTTACTTTGTGTTCTAATTGCAATGCTTTTCGTATTTGTTGTAGAGTTTTCGAAATTAGTATATTTAGTGCTTTTGTTTTTTCAATGTTTTCCCTTTATATTATATAGCATGTTATAGATTATACTTACTTTGTGCTCTATAGTTCTAATTGCAGTGCTTTCGTATTTGTTGTAGAGTGTTCGAAATTAGTATATTTAGCGCTTTTGTTTTTTCAATGTTTTCCCTTTATATTATATAGCATGTTATAGATTATACTTACTTTGTGCTCTATAGTTCTAATTGAAGTGCCTTTTGTATTTGTTGTAGAGTGTTCGAAATTAGTATATTTAGCGCTTTTGTTTTTTCAATGTTTTTCCTTTATATTATATAGAATGTTATAGATTATACTTACTTTGTGTTCTAATTGCAATGCTTTTCGTATTTGTTGTAGAGTTTTCGAAATTAGTATATTTAGTGCTTTTGTTTTTTCAATGTTTTCCCTTTATATTATATAGCATGTTATAGATTATACTTACTTTGTGCTCTATAGTTCTAATTGAAGTGCCTTTGTATTTGTTGTAGAGTGTTCGAAATTAGTATATTTAGCGCTTTTGTTTTTTCAATGTTTTTCCTTTGCATTATATAGAATGTTATAGATTATACTTACTTTGTGTTCTAATTGCAATGCTTTTCGTATTTGTTGTAGAGTTTTCGAAATTAGTATATTTAGTGCTTTTGTTTTTTCAATGTTTTCCCTTTATATTATATAGCATGTTATAGATTATACTTACTTTGTGCTCTATAGTTCTAATTGAAGTGCCTTTTGTATTTGTTGTAGAGTGTTCGAAATTAGTATATTTAGCGCTTTTGTTTTTTCAATGTTTTCCCTTTATATTATATAGCATGTTATAGATTATACTTACTTTGTGCTCTATAGTTCTAATTGCAGTGCTTTCGTATTTGTTGTAGAGTGTTCGAAATTAGTATATTTAGCGCTTTTGTTTTTTCAATGTTTTTCCTTTGCATTATATAGAATGTTATAGATTATACTTACTTTGTGTTCTAATTGCAATGCTTTTCGTATTTGTTGTAGAGTTTTCGAAATTAGTATATTTAGTGCTTTTGTTTTTTCAATGTTTTCCCTTTATATTATATAGCATGTTATAGATTATACTTACTTTGTGCTCTATAGTTCTAATTGAAGTGCCTTTTGTATTTGTTGTAGAGTGTTCGAAATTAGTATATTTAGCGCTTTTGTTTTTTCAATGTTTTCCCTTTGCATTATATAGAATGTTATAGATTATACTTACTTTGTGTTCTAATTGCAATGCTTTTCGTATTTGTTGTAGAGTTTTCGAAATTAGTATATTTAGTGCTTTTGTTTTTTCAATGTTTTCCCTTTATATTATATAGCATGTTATAGATTATACTTACTTTGTGCTCTATAGTTCTAATTGAAGTGCCTTTGTATTTGTTGTAGAGTGTTCGAAATTAGTATATTTAGCGCTTTTGTTTTTTCAATGTTTTCCCTTTATATTATATAGCATGTTATAGATTATACTTACTTTGTGCTCTATAGTTCTAATTGCAGTGCTTTCGTATTTGTTGTAGAGTGTTCGAAATTAGTATATTTAGTGCTTTTGTTTTTTCAATGTTTTCCCTTTATATTATATAGCATGTTATAGATTATACTTACTTTGTGCTCTATAGTTCTAATTGAAGTGCCTTTTGTATTTGTTGTAGAGTGTTCGAAATTAGTATATTTAGCGCTTTTGTTTTTTCAATGTTTTTCCTTTGCATTATATAGAATGTTATAGATTATACTTACTTTGTGTTCTAATTGCAATGCTTTTCGTATTTGTTGTAGAGTTTTCGAAATTAGTATATTTAGTGCTTTTTTTTTTCAATGTTTTCCCTTTATATTATATAGCATGTTATAGATTATACTTACTTTGTGCTCTATAGTTCTAATTGAAGTGCCTTTGTATTTGTTGTAGAGTGTTCGAAATTAGTATATTTAGCGCTTTTGTTTTTTCAATGTTTTTCCTTTGCATTATATAGAATGTTATAGATTATACTTACTTTGTGTTCTAATTGCAATGCTTTTCGTATTTGTTGTAGAGTTTTCGAAATTAGTATATTTAGTGCTTTTGTTTTTTCAATGTTTTCCCTTTATATTATATAGCATGTTATAGATTATACTTACTTTGTGCTCTATAGTTCTAATTGAAGTGCCTTTTGTATTTGTTGTAGAGTGTTCGAAATTAGTATATTTAGCGCTTTTGTTTTTTCAATGTTTTCCCTTTATATTATATAGCATGTTATAGATTATACTTACTTTGTGCTCTATAGTTCTAATTGCAGTGTTTTCGTATTTGTTGTAGAGTGTTCGAAATTAGTATATTTAGCGCTTTTGTTTTTTCAATGTTTTTCCTTTGCATTATATAGAATGTTATAGATTATACTTACTTTGTGTTCTAATTGCAATGCTTTTCGTATTTGTTGTAGAGTTTTCGAAATTAGTATATTTAGTGCTTTTGTTTTTTCAATGTTTTCCCTTTATATTATATAGCATGTTATAGATTATACTTACTTTGTGCTCTATAGTTCTAATTGCAGTGCTTTCGTATTTGTTGTAGAGTGTTCGAAATTAGTATATTTAGCGCTTTTTTTTTTCAATGTTTTTCCTTTGCATTATATAGAATGTTATAGATTATACTTACTTTGTGCTCTATAGTTCTAATTGAAGTGCCTTTTGTATTTGTTGTAGAGTGTTCGAAATTAGTATATTTAGTGCTTTTGTTTTTTCAATGTTTTCCCTTTATATTATATAGCATGTTATAGATTATACTTACTTTGTGCTCTATAGTTCTAATTGAAGTGCCTTTTGTATTTGTTGTAGAGTGTTCGAAATTAGTATATTTAGCGCTTTTGTTTTTTCAATGTTTTTCCTTTGCATTATATAGAATGTTATAGATTATACTTACTTTGTGCAATATAGTTCTAATTGCAGTGCTTTTCGTATTTGTTGTAGAGTTTTCGAAATTAGTATATTTAGTGCTTTTGTTTTTTCAATGTTTTCCCTTTATATTATATAGCATGTTATAGATTATACTTACTTTGTGCTCTATAGTTCTAATTGAAGTGCCTTTTGTATTTGTTGTAGAGTGTTCGAAATTAGTATATTTAGCGCTTTTGTTTTTTCAATGTTTTCCCTTTGCATTATATAGAATGTTATAGATTATACTTACTTTGTGTTCTAATTGCAATGCTTTTCGTATTTGTTGTAGAGTTTTCGAAATTAGTATATTTAGTGCTTTTGTTTTTTCAATGTTTTCCCTTTATATTATATAGCATGTTATAGATTATACTTACTTTGTGCTCTATAGTTCTAATTGAAGTGCCTTTGTATTTGTTGTAGAGTGTTCGAAATTAGTATATTTAGCGCTTTTGTTTTTTCAATGTTTTCCCTTTATATT
The DNA here is from genome assembly GCF_009805555.1 of Andrographis paniculata. Lineage (NCBI taxonomy): Eukaryota > Viridiplantae > Streptophyta > Magnoliopsida > Lamiales > Acanthaceae > Andrographis > Andrographis paniculata. The sequence continues at coordinate 22,922 of NW_026137628.1, forward strand.
ATATAGCATGTTATAGATTATACTTACTTTGTGCTCTATAGTTCTAATTGAAGTGCCTTTTGTATTTGTTGTAGAGTGTTCGAAATTAGTATATTTAGCGCTTTTGTTTTTTCAATGTTTTTCCTTTGCATTATATAGAATGTTATAGATTATACTTACTTTGTGTTCTAATTGCAATGCTTTTCGTATTTGTTGTAGAGTTTTCGAAATTAGTATATTTAGCGCTTTTGTTTTTTCAATGTTTTCCCTTTATATTATATAGCATGTTATAGATTATACTTACTTTGTGCTCTATAGTTCTAATTGAAGTGCCTTTGTATTTGTTGTAGAGTGTTCGAAATTAGTATATTTAGCGCTTTTGTTTTTTCAATGTTTTCCCTTTATATTATATAGCATGTTATAGATTATACTTACTTTGTGCTCTATAGTTCTAATTGCAGTGCCTTTCGTATTTGTTGTAGAGTGTTCGAAATTAGTATATTTAGCGCTTTTGTTTTTTCAATGTTTTTCCTTTGCATTATATAGAATGTTATAGATTATACTTACTTTGTGTTCTAATTGCAATGCTTTTCGTATTTGTTGTAGAGTTTTCGAAATTAGTATATTTAGTGCTTTTGTTTTTTCAATGTTTTCCCTTTATATTATATAGCATGTTATAGATTATACTTACTTTGTGCTCTATAGTTCTAATTGAAGTGCCTTTTGTATTTGTTGTAGAGTGTTCGAAATTAGTATATTTAGCGCTTTTGTTTTTTCAATGTTTTTCCTTTGCATTATATAGAATGTTATAGATTATACTTACTTTGTGTTCTAATTGCAATGCTTTTCGTATTTGTTGTAGAGTTTTCGAAATTAGTATATTTAGTGCTTTTGTTTTTTCAATGTTTTCCCTTTATATTATATAGCATGTTATAGATTATACTTACTTTGTGCTCTATAGTTCTAATTGAAGTGCTTTTCGTATTTGTTGTAGAGTGTTCGAAATTAGTATATTTAGCGCTTTTGTTTTTTCAATGTTTTTCCTTTACATTATATAGAATGTTTAAGATTATACTTACTTTGTGTTCTAATTGCAATGCTTTTCGTATTTGTTGTAGAGTTTTCGAAATTAGTATATTTAGTGCTTTTGTTTTTTCAATGTTTTCCCTTTATATTATATAGCATGTTATAGATTATACTTACTTTGTGCTCTATAGTTCTAATTGAAGTGCCTTTTGTATTTGTTGTAGAGTGTTCGAAATTAGTATATTTAGCGCTTTTGTTTTTTCAATGTTTTTCCTTTGCATTATATAGAATGTTATAGATTATACTTACTTTGTGTTCTAATTGCAATGCTTTTCGTATTTGTTGTAGAGTTTTCGAAATTAGTATATTTAGTGCTTTTGTTTTTTCAATGTTTTCCCTTTATATTATATAGCATGTTATAGATTATACTTACTTTGTGCTCTATAGTTCTAATTGAAGTGCCTTTGTATTTGTTGTAGAGTGTTCGAAATTAGTATATTTAGCGCTTTTGTTTTTTCAATGTTTTCCCTTTATATTATATAGCATGTTATAGATTATACTTACTTTGTGCTCTATAGTTCTAATTGCAGTGTCTTTCGTATTTGTTGTAGAGTGTTCGAAATTAGTATATTTAGCGCTTTTGTTTTTTCAATGTTTTTCCTTTGCATTATATAGAATGTTATAGATTATACTTACTTTGTGTTCTAATTGCAATGCTTTTCGTATTTGTTGTAGAGTTTTCGAAATTAGTATATTTAGTGCTTTTGTTTTTTCAATGTTTTCCCTTTATATTATATAGCATGTTATAGATTATACTTACTTTGTGCTCTATAGTTCTAATTGAAGTGCCTTTTGTATTTGTTGTAGAGTGTTCGAAATTAGTATATTTAGCGCTTTTGTTTTTTCAATGTTTTTCCTTTGCATTATATAGAATTTTATAGATTATACTTACTTTGTGTTCTAATTGCAATGCTTTTCGTATTTGTTGTAGAGTTTTCGAAATTAGTATATTTAGTGCTTTTTTTTTTTTCAATGTTTTCCCTTTATATTATATAGCATGTTATAGATTATACTTACTTTGTGCTCTATAGTTCTAATTGAAGTGCCTTTTGTATTTGTTGTAGAGTGTTCGAAATTAGTATATTTAGCGCTTTTGTTTTTTCAATGTTTTTCCTTTGCATTATATAGAATGTTATAGATTATACTTACTTTGTGTTCTAATTGCAATGCTTTTCGTATTTGTTGTAGAGTTTTCGAAATTAGTATATTTAGTGCTTTTGTTTTTTCAATGTTTTCCCTTTATATTATATAGCATGTTATAGATTATACTTACTTTGTGCTCTATAGTTCTAATTGAAGTGCTTTCGTATTTGTTGTAGAGTGTTCGAAATTAGTATATTTAGCGCTTTTGTTTTTTCAATGTTTTTCCTTTGCATTATATAGAATGTTATAGATTATACTTACTTTGTGTTCTAATTGCAATGCTTTTCGTATTTGTTGTAGAGTTTTCGAAATTAGTATATTTAGTGCTTTTGTTTTTTCAATGTTTTCCCTTTATATTATATAGCATGTTATAGATTATACTTACTTTGTGCTCTATAGTTCTAATTGAAGTGCCTTTTGTATTTGTTGTAGAGTGTTCGAAATTAGTATATTTAGCGCTTTTGTTTTTTCAATGTTTTCCCTTTATATTATATAGCATGTTATAGATTATACTTACTTTGTGCTCTATAGTTCTAATTGCAGTGCTTTTCGTATTTGTTGTAGAGTGTTCGAAATTAGTATATTTAGCGCTTTTGTTTTTTCAATGTTTTCCCTTTATATTATATAGCATGTTATAGATTATACTTACTTTGTGCTCTATAGTTCTAATTGGAGTGCTTTTCGTATTTGTTGTAGAGTTTTCGAAATTAGTATATTTAGTGCTTTTGTTTTTTCAATGTTTTCCCTTTATATTATATAGCATGTTATAGATTATACTTACTTTGTGCTCTATAGTTCTAATTGAAGTGCCTTTGTATTTGTTGTAGAGTGTTCGAAATTAGTATATTTAGCGCTTTTGTTTTTTCAATGTTTTTCCTTTGCATTATATAGAATGTTATAGATTATACTTACTTTGTGTTCTAATTGCAATGCTTTTCGTATTTGTTGTAGAGTTTTCGAAATTAGTATATTTAGTGCTTTTGTTTTTTCAATGTTTTCCCTTTATATTATATAGCATGTTATAGATTATACTTACTTTGTGCTCTATAGTTCTAATTGCAGTGCTTTTCGTATTTGTTGTAGAGTGTTCGAAATTAGTATATTTAGCGCTTTTGTTTTTTCAATGTTTTTCCTTTGCATTATATAGAATGTTATAGATTATACTTACTTTGTGTTCTAATTGCAATGCTTTTCGTATTTGTTGTAGAGTTTTCGAAATTAGTATATTTAGTGCTTTTGTTTTTTCAATGTTTTCCCTTTATATTATATAGCATGTTATAGATTATACTTACTTTGTGCTCTATAGTTCTAATTGAAGTGCCTTTGTATTTGTTGTAGAGTGTTCGAAATTAGTATATTTAGCGCTTTTGTTTTTTCAATGTTTTCCCTTTATATTATATAGCATGTTATAGATTATACTTACTTTGTGCTCTATAGTTCTAATTGCAGTGCCTTCGTATTTGTTGTAGAGTGTTCGAAATTAGTATATTTAGCGCTTTTGTTTTTTCAATGTTTTTCCTTTGCATTATATAGAATGTTATAGATTATACTTACTTGTGTTCTAATTGCAATGCTTTTCGTATTTGTTGTAGAGTTTTCGAAATTAGTATATTTAGTGCTTTTGTTTTTTCAATGTTTTCCCTTTATATTATATAGCATGTTATAGATTATACTTACTTTGTGCTCTATAGTTCTAATTGAAGTGCCTTTTGTATTTGTTGTAGAGTGTTCGAAATTAGTATATTTAGCGCTTTTGTTTTTTCAATGTTTTTCCTTTGCATTATATAGAATGTTATAGATTATACTTACTTTGTGTTCTAATTGCAATGCTTTTCGTATTTGTTGTAGAGTTTTCGAAATTAGTATATTTAGTGCTTTTTTTTTTTCAATGTTTTCCCTTTATATTATATAGCATGTTATAGATTATACTTACTTTGTGCTCTATAGTTCTAATTGAAGTGCCTTTTGTATTTGTTGTAGAGTGTTCGAAATTAGTATATTTAGCGCTTTTGTTTTTTCAATGTTTTTCCTTTGCATTATATAGAATGTTATAGATTATACTTACTTTGTGTTCTAATTGCAATGCTTTTCGTATTTGTTGTAGAGTTTTCGAAATTAGTATATTTAGTGCTTTTGTTTTTTCAATGTTTTCCCTTTATATTATATAGCATGTTATAGATTATACTTACTTTGTGCTCTATAGTTCTAATTGAAGTGCTTTTCGTATTTGTTGTAGAGTGTTCGAAATTAGTATATTTAGCGCTTTTGTTTTTTCAATGTTTTTCCTTTATATTATATAGAATGTTATAGATTATACTTACTTTGTGTTCTAATTGCAATGCTTTTCGTATTTGTTGTAGAGTTTTCGAAATTAGTATATTTAGTGCTTTTGTTTTTTCAATGTTTTCCCTTTATATTATATAGCATGTTATAGATTATACTTACTTTGTGCTCTATAGTTCTAATTGAAGTGCCTTTTGTATTTGTTGTAGAGTGTTCGAAATTAGTATATTTAGCGCTTTTGTTTTTTCAATGTTTTCCCTTTATATTATATAGCATGTTATAGATTATACTTACTTTGTGCTCTATAGTTCTAATTGCAGTGCCTTTCGTATTTGTTGTAGAGTGTTCGAAATTAGTATATTTAGCGCTTTTGTTTTTTCAATGTTTTCCCTTTATATTATATAGCATGTTATAGATTATACTTACTTTGTGCTCTATAGTTCTAATTGGAGTGCTTTTCGTATTTGTTGTAGAGTTTTCGAAATTAGTATATTTAGTGCTTTTGTTTTTTCAATGTTTTCCCTTTATATTATATAGCATGTTATAGATTATACTTACTTTGTGCTCTATAGTTCTAATTGAAGTGCCTTTTGTATTTGTTGTAGAGTGTTCGAAATTAGTATATTTAGCGCTTTTGTTTTTTCAATGTTTTTCCTTTGCATTATATAGAATGTTATAGATTATACTTACTTTGTGTTCTAATTGCAATGCTTTTCGTATTTGTTGTAGAGTTTTCGAAATTAGTATATTTAGTGCTTTTGTTTTTTCAATGTTTTCCCTTTATATTATATAGCATGTTATAGATTATACTTACTTTGTGCTCTATAGTTCTAATTGCAGTGCTTTTCGTATTTGTTGTAGAGTGTTCGAAATTAGTATATTTAGCGCTTTTGTTTTTTCAATGTTTTTCCTTTGCATTATATAGAATGTTATAGATTATACTTACTTTGTGTTCTAATTGCAATGCTTTTCGTATTTGTTGTAGAGTTTTCGAAATTAGTATATTTAGTGCTTTTGTTTTTTCAATGTTTTCCCTTTATATTATATAGCATGTTATAGATTATACTTACTTTGTGCTCTATAGTTCTAATTGAAGTGCCTTTGTATTTGTTGTAGAGTGTTCGAAATTAGTATATTTAGCGCTTTTGTTTTTTCAATGTTTTCCTTTATATTATATAGCATGTTATAGATTATACTTACTTTGTGCTCTATAGTTCTAATTGCAGTGCTTTCGTATTTGTTGTAGAGTGTTCGAAATTAGTATATTTAGCGCTTTTGTTTTTTCAATGTTTTTCCTTTGCATTATATAGCATGTTATAGATTATACTTACTTTGTGTTCTAATTGCAATGCTTTTCGTATTTGTTGTAGAGTTTTCGAAATTAGTATATTTAGTGCTTTTGTTTTTTCAATGTTTTCCCTTTATATTATATAGCATGTTATAGATTATACTTACTTTGTGCTCTATAGTTCTAATTGAAGTGCCTTTTGTATTTGTTGTAGAGTGTTCGAAATTAGTATATTTAGCGCTTTTGTTTTTTCAATGTTTTTCCTTTGCATTATATAGAATGTTATAGATTATACTTACTTTGTGTTCTAATTGCAATGCTTTTCGTATTTGTTGTAGAGTTTTCGAAATTAGTATATTTAGTGCTTTTGTTTTTTCAATGTTTTCCCTTTATATTATATAGCATGTTATAGATTATACTTACTTTGTGCTCTATAGTTCTAATTGAAGTGCCTTTTGTATTTGTTGTAGAGTGTTCGAAATTAGTATATTTAGCGCTTTTGTTTTTTCAATGTTTTTCCTTTGCATTATATAGAATGTTATAGATTATACTTACTTTGTGTTCTAATTGCAATGCTTTTCGTATTTGTTGTAGAGTTTTCGAAATTAGTATATTTAGTGCTTTTGTTTTTTCAATGTTTTCCCTTTATATTATATAGCATGTTATAGATTATACTTACTTTGTGCTCTATAGTTCTAATTGAGTGCTTTTGTATTTGTTGTAGAGTGTTCGAAATTAGTATATTTAGCGCTTTTGTTTTTTCAATGTTTTTCCTTTGCATTATATAGAATGTTATAGATTATACTTACTTTGTGTTCTAATTGCAATGCTTTTCGTATTTGTTGTAGAGTTTTCGAAATTAGTATATTTAGTGCTTTTGTTTTTTCAATGTTTTCCCTTTATATTATATAGCATGTTATAGATTATACTTACTTTGTGCTCTATAGTTCTAATTGAAGTGCCTTTTGTATTTGTTGTAGAGTGTTCGAAATTAGTATATTTAGCGCTTTTGTTTTTTCAATGTTTTTCCTTTGCATTATATAGAATGTTATAGATTATACTTACTTTGTGTTCTAATTGCAATGCTTTTCGTATTTGTTGTAGAGTTTTCGAAATTAGTATATTTAGTGCTTTTGTTTTTTCAATGTTTTCCCTTTATATTATATAGCATGTTATAGATTATACTTACTTTGTGCTCTATAGTTCTAATTGAAGTGCCTTTTGTATTTGTTGTAGAGTGTTCGAAATTAGTATATTTAGCGCTTTTGTTTTTTCAATGTTTTCCCTTTATATTATATAGCATGTTATAGATTATACTTACTTTGTGCTCTATAGTTCTAATTGCAGTGCTTTCGTATTTGTTGTAGAGTGTTCGAAATTAGTATATTTAGCGCTTTTGTTTTTTCAATGTTTTTCCTTTATATTATATAGCATGTTATAGATTATACTTACTTTGTGCTCTATAGTTCTAATTGAAGTGCTTTTCGTATTTGTTGTAGAGTTTTCGAAATTAGTATATTTAGCGCTTTTGTTTTTTCAATGTTTTCCCTTTATATTATATAGCATGTTATAGATTATACTTACTTTGTGCTCTATAGTTCTAATTGAAGTGCCTTTCGTATTTGTTGTAGAGTTTCGAAATTAGTATATTTAGCGCTTTTGTTTTTTCAATGTTTTCCCTTTATATTATATAGCATGTTATAGATTATACTTACTTTGTGCTCTATAGTTCTAATTGAAGTGCCTTTTGTATTTGTTGTAGAGTGTTCGAAATTAGTATATTTAGCGCTTTTGTTTTTTCAATGTTTTCCCTTTGCATTATATAGAATGTTATAGATTATACTTACTTTGTGCTATAGTTCTAATTGGAGTGCTTTTCGTATTTGTTGTAGAGTTTTCGAAATTAGTATATTTAGTGCTTTTGTTTTTTCAATGTTTTCCCTTTATATTATATAGCATGTTATAGATTATACTTACTTTGTGCTCTATAGTTCTAATTGAAGTGCCTTTTGTATTTGTTGTAGAGTGTTCGAAATTAGTATATTTAGCGCTTTTGTTTTTTCAATGTTTTCCCTTTGCATTATATAGAATGTTATAGATTATACTTACTTTGTGCAATATAGTTCTAATTGAGTGCTTTTCGTATTTGTTGTAGAGTTTTCGAAATTAGTATATTTAGTGCTTTTGTTTTTTCAATGTTTTCCCTTTATATTATATAGCATGTTATAGATTATACTTACTTTGTGCTCTATAGTTCTAATTGAAGTGCCTTTTGTATTTGTTGTAGAGTGTTCGAAATTAGTATATTTAGCGCTTTTGTTTTTTCAATGTTTTCCCTTTATATTATATAGCATGTTATAGATTATACTTACTTTGTGCTCTATAGTTCTAATTGAAGTGCCTTTTCGTATTTGTTGTAGAGTGTTCGAAATTAGTATATTTAGTGCTTTTGTTTTTTCAATGTTTTTCCTTTATATTATATAGCATGTTATAGATTATACTTACTTTGTGCTCTATAGTTCTAATTGAAGTGCCTTTGTATTTGTTGTAGAGTGTTCGAAATTAGTATATTTAGCGCTTTTGTTTTTTCAATGTTTTCCCTTATATTATATAGCATGTTATAGATTATACTTACTTTGTGCTCTATAGTTCTAATTGGAGTGCTTTTCGTATTTGTTGTAGAGTTTTCGAAATTAGTATATTTAGTGCTTTTGTTTTTTCAATGTTTTCCCTTTATATTATATAGCATGTTATAGATTATACTTACTTTGTGCTCTATAGTTCTAATTGAAGTGCCTTTTGTATTTGTTGTAGAGTGTTCGAAATTAGTATATTTAGCGCTTTTGTTTTTTCAATGTTTTTCCTTTGCATTATATAGAATGTTATAGATTATACTTACTTTGTGTTCTAATTGCAATGCTTTTCGTATTTGTTGTAGAGTTTTCGAAATTAGTATATTTAGTGCTTTTGTTTTTTCAATGTTTTCCCTTTATATTATATAGCATGTTATAGATTATACTTACTTTGTGCTCTATAGTTCTAATTGAAGTGCTTTTCGTATTTGTTGTAGAGTGTTCGAAATTAGTATATTTAGCGCTTTTGTTTTTTCAATGTTTTCCCTTTATATTATATAGCATGTTATAGATTATACTTACTTTGTGCTCTATAGTTCTAATTGAAGTGCTTTTGTATTTGTTGTAGAGTGTTCGAAATTAGTATATTTAGCGCTTTTGTTTTTTCAATGTTTTCCCTTTATATTATATAGCATGTTATAGATTATACTTACTTTGTGCTCTATAGTTCTAATTGAAGTGCCTTTTGTATTTGTTGTAGAGTGTTCGAAATTAGTATATTTAGCGCTTTTGTTTTTTCAATGTTTTTCCTTTGCATTATATAGAATGTTATAGATTATACTTACTTTGTGTTCTAATTGCAATGCTTTTCGTATTTGTTGTAGAGTTTTCGAAATTAGTATATTTAGTGCTTTTGTTTTTTCAATGTTTTCCCTTTATATTATATAGCATGTTATAGATTATACTTACTTTGTGCTCTATAGTTCTAATTGAAGTGCCTTTTGTATTTGTTGTAGAGTGTTCGAAATTAGTATATTTAGCGCTTTTGTTTTTTCAATGTTTTTCCTTTGCATTATATAGAATGTTATAGATTATACTTACTTTGTGTTCTAATTGCAATGCTTTTCGTATTTGTTGTAGAGTTTTCGAAATTAGTATATTTAGTGCTTTTGTTTTTTCAATGTTTTCCCTTTATATTATATAGCATGTTATAGATTATACTTACTTTGTGCTCTATAGTTCTAATTGAAGTGCCTTTTGTATTTGTTGTAGAGTGTTCGAAATTAGTATATTTAGCGCTTTTGTTTTTTCAATGTTTTCCCTTTATATTATATAGCATGTTATAGATTATACTTACTTTGTGCTCTATAGTTCTAATTGAGTGCTTTCGTATTTGTTGTAGAGTTTCGAAATTAGTATATTTAGTGCTTTTGTTTTTTCAATGTTTTTCCTTTGCATTATATAGAATGTTATAGATTATACTTACTTTGTGTCTAATTGCAATGCTTTTCGTATTTGTTGTAGAGTTTTCGAAATTAGTATATTTAGTGCTTTTGTTTTTTCAATGTTTTCCCTTTATATTATATAGCATGTTATAGATTATACTTACTTTGTGCTCTATAGTTCTAATTGCAGTGCTTTTCGTATTTGTTGTAGAGTGTTCGAAATTAGTATATTTAGCGCTTTTGTTTTTTCAATGTTTTTCCTTTGCATTATATAGAATGTTATAGATTATACTTACTTTGTGTTCTAATTGCAATGCTTTTCGTATTTGTTGTAGAGTTTTCGAAATTAGTATATTTAGTGCTTTTGTTTTTTCAATGTTTTCCCTTTATATTATATAGCATGTTATAGATTATACTTACTTTGTGCTCTATAGTTCTAATTGAAGTGCCTTTTGTATTTGTTGTAGAGTGTTCGAAATTAGTATATTTAGCGCTTTTGTTTTTTCAATGTTTTTCCTTTGCATTATATAGAATGTTATAGATTATACTTACTTTGTGTTCTAATTGCAATGCTTTTCGTATTTGTTGTAGAGTTTTCGAAATTAGTATATTTAGTGCTTTTGTTTTTTCAATGTTTTCCCTTTATATTATATAGCATGTTATAGATTATACTTACTTTGTGCTCTATAGTTCTAATTGAAGTGCCTTTGTATTTGTTGTAGAGTGTTCGAAATTAGTATATTTAGCGCTTTTGTTTTTTCAATGTTTTCCCTTTATATTATATAGCATGTTATAGATTATACTTACTTTGTGCTCTATAGTTCTAATTGCAGTGCTTTTCGTATTTGTTGTAGAGTGTTCGAAATTAGTATATTTAGCGCTTTTGTTTTTTCAATGTTTTTCCTTTATATTATATAGCATGTTATAGATTATACTTACTTTGTGCTCTATAGTTCTAATTGGAGTGCTTTTCGTATTTGTTGTAGAGTGTTCGAAATTAGTATATTTAGCGCTTTTGTTTTTTCAATGTTTTCCCTTTATATTATATAGCATGTTATAGATTATACTTACTTTGTGCTCTATAGTTCTAATTGAAGTGCCTTTTGTATTTGTTGTAGAGTGTTCGAAATTAGTATATTTAGCGCTTTTGTTTTTTCAATGTTTTCCCTTTATATTATATAGCATGTTATAGATTATACTTACTTTGTGCTCTATAGTTCTAATTGAAGTGCCTTTTGTATTTGTTGTAGAGTGTTCGAAATTAGTATATTTAGCGCTTTTGTTTTTTCAATGTTTTCCCTTTGCATTATATAGAATGTTATAGATTATACTTACTTTGTGCTCTATAGTTCTAATTGCAGTGCTTTTCGTATTTGTTGTAGAGTTTTCGAAATTAGTATATTTAGTGCTTTTGTTTTTTCAATGTTTTCCCTTTATATTATATAGCATGTTATAGATTATACTTACTTTGTGCTCTATAGTTCTAATTGAAGTGCCTTTGTATTTGTTGTAGAGTGTTCGAAATTAGTATATTTAGCGCTTTTGTTTTTTCAATGTTTTCCCTTTATATTATATAGAATGTTATAGATTATACTTACTTTGTGCTCTATAGTTCTAATTGGAGTGCTTTTCGTATTTGTTGTAGAGTTTTCGAAATTAGTATATTTAGTGCTTTTGTTTTTTCAATGTTTTCCCTTTATATTATATAGCATGTTATAGATTATACTTACTTTGTGCTCTATAGTTCTAATTGAAGTGCCTTTTGTATTTGTTGTAGAGTGTTCGAAATTAGTATATTTAGCGCTTTTGTTTTTTCAATGTTTTCCCTTTATATTATATAGCATGTTATAGATTATACTTACTTTGTGCTCTATAGTTCTAATTGAAGTGCTTTTCGTATTTGTTGTAGAGTGTTCGAAATTAGTATATTTAGTGCTTTTGTTTTTTCAATGTTTTTCCTTTATATTATATAGCATGTTATAGATTATACTTACTTTGTGCTCTATAGTTCTAATTGAAGTGCCTTTGTATTTGTTGTAGAGTGTTCGAAATTAGTATATTTAGCGCTTTTGTTTTTTCAATGTTTTCCCTTTATATTATATAGCATGTTATAGATTATACTTACTTTGTGCTCTATAGTTCTAATTGAGTGCTTTTCGTATTTGTTGTAGAGTTTTCGAAATTAGTATATTTAGTGCTTTTGTTTTTTCAATGTTTTCCCTTTATATTATATAGCATGTTATAGATTATACTTACTTTGTGCTCTATAGTTCTAATTGAAGTGCCTTTTGTATTTGTTGTAGAGTGTTCGAAATTAGTATATTTAGCGCTTTTGTTTTTTCAATGTTTTTCCTTTATATTATATAGAATGTTATAGATTATACTTACTTTGTGTTCTAATTGCAATGCTTTTCGTATTTGTTGTAGAGTTTTCGAAATTAGTATATTTAGTGCTTTTGTTTTTTCAATGTTTTCCCTTTATATTATATAGAATGTTATAGATTATACTTACTTTGTGCTCTATAGTTCTAATTGAGTGCTTTTCGTATTTGTTGTAGAGTGTTCGAAATTAGTATATTTAGTGCTTTTGTTTTTTCAATGTTTTCCCTTTATATTATATAGCATGTTATAGATTATACTTACTTTGTGCTCTATAGTTCTAATTGAAGTGCCTTTGTATTTGTTGTAGAGTGTTCGAAATTAGTATATTTAGCGCTTTTGTTTTTTCAATGTTTTCCCTTTATATTATATAGCATGTTATAGATTATACTTACTTTGTGCTCTATAGTTCTAATTGAAGTGCCTTTTGTATTTGTTGTAGAGTGTTCGAAATTAGTATATTTAGCGCTTTTGTTTTTTCAATGTTTTTCCTTTGCATTATATAGAATGTTATAGATTATACTTACTTTGTGTTCTAATTGCAATGCTTTTCGTATTTGTTGTAGAGTTTTCGAAATTAGTATATTTAGTGCTTTTGTTTTTTCAATGTTTTCCCTTTATATATATAGCATGTTATAGATTATACTTACTTTGTGCTCTATAGTTCTAATTGAAGTGCCTTTTGTATTTGTTGTAGAGTGTTCGAAATTAGTATATTTAGCGCTTTTGTTTTTTCAATGTTTTTCCTTTGCATTATATAGAATGTTATAGATTATACTTACTTTGTGTTCTAATTGCAATGCTTTTCGTATTTGTTGTAGAGTTTTCGAAATTAGTATATTTAGTGCTTTTGTTTTTTCAATGTTTTCCCTTTATATTATATAGCATGTTATAGATTATACTTACTTTGTGCTCTATAGTTCTAATTGAAGTGCCTTTGTATTTGTTGTAGAGTGTTCGAAATTAGTATATTTAGCGCTTTTGTTTTTTCAATGTTTTCCCTTTATATTATATAGCATGTTATAGATTATACTTACTTTGTGCTCTATAGTTCTAATTGAAGTGCTTTTCGTATTTGTTGTAGAGTGTTCGAAATTAGTATATTTAGCGCTTTTGTTTTTTCAATGTTTTTCCTTTGCATTATATAGAATGTTATAGATTATACTTACTTTGTGTTCTAATTGCAATGCTTTTCGTATTTGTTGTAGAGTTTTCGAAATTAGTATATTTAGTGCTTTTGTTTTTTCAATGTTTTCCCTTTATATTATATAGCATGTTATAGATTATACTTACTTTGTGCTCTATAGTTCTAATTGAAGTGCTTTTCGTATTTGTTGTAGAGTGTTCGAAATTAGTATATTTAGCGCTTTTGTTTTTTCAATGTTTTTCCTTTGCATTATATAGAATGTTATAGATTATACTTACTTTGTGTTCTAATTGCAATGCTTTTCGTATTTGTTGTAGAGTTTTCGAAATTAGTATATTTAGTGCTTTTGTTTTTTCAATGTTTTCCCTTTATATTATATAGCATGTTATAGATTATACTTACTTTGTGCTCTATAGTTCTAATTGAAGTGCCTTTTGTATTTGTTGTAGAGTGTTCGAAATTAGTATATTTAGCGCTTTTGTTTTTTCAATGTTTTTCCTTTGCATTATATAGAATGTTATAGATTATACTTACTTTGTGTTCTAATTGCAATGCTTTTCGTATTTGTTGTAGAGTTTTCGAAATTAGTATATTTAGTGCTTTTGTTTTTTCAATGTTTTCCCTTTATATTATATAGCATGTTATAGATTATACTTACTTTGTGCTCTATAGTTCTAATTGAAGTGCCTTTTGTATTTGTTGTAGAGTGTTCGAAATTAGTATATTTAGCGCTTTTGTTTTTTCAATGTTTTCCCTTTATATATATAGCATGTTATAGATTATACTTACTTTGTGCTCTATAGTTCTAATTGCAGTGCTTTCGTATTTGTTGTAGAGTGTTCGAAATTAGTATATTTAGCGCTTTTGTTTTTTCAATGTTTTTCCTTTATATTATATAGCATGTTATAGATTATACTTACTTTGTGCTCTATAGTTCTAATTGAAGTGCTTTTCGTATTTGTTGTAGAGTTTTCGAAATTAGTATATTTAGTGCTTTTGTTTTTTCAATGTTTTCCCTTTATATTATATAGCATGTTATAGATTATACTTACTTTGTGCTCTATAGTTCTAATTGAAGTGCTTTTGTATTTGTTGTAGAGTGTTCGAAATTAGTATATTTAGCGCTTTTGTTTTTTCAATGTTTTCCCTTTATATTATATAGCATGTTATAGATTATACTTACTTTGTGCTCTATAGTTCTAATTGAAGTGCCTTTTGTATTTGTTGTAGAGTGTTCGAAATTAGTATATTTAGCGCTTTTGTTTTTTCAATGTTTTCCCTTTGCATTATATAGAATGTTATAGATTATACTTACTTTGTGCAATATAGTTCTAATTGAGTGCTTTTCGTATTTGTTGTAGAGTTTTCGAAATTAGTATATTTAGTGCTTTTGTTTTTTCAATGTTTTCCCTTTATATTATATAGCATGTTATAGATTATACTTACTTTGTGCTCTATAGTTCTAATTGAAGTGCCTTTGTATTTGTTGTAGAGTGTTCGAAATTAGTATATTTAGCGCTTTTGTTTTTTCAATGTTTTCCCTTTGCATTATATAGAATGTTATAGATTATACTTACTTTGTGCAATATAGTTCTAATTGGAGTGCTTTTCGTATTTGTTGTAGAGTTTTCGAAATTAGTATATTTAGTGCTTTTGTTTTTTCAATGTTTTCCCTTTATATTATATAGCATGTTATAGATTATACTTACTTTGTGCTCTATAGTTCTAATTGAAGTGCCTTTTGTATTTGTTGTAGAGTGTTCGAAATTAGTATATTTAGCGCTTTTGTTTTTTCAATGTTTTCCCTTTATATTATATATAGCATGTTATAGATTATACTTACTTTGTGCTCTATAGTTCTAATTGAAGTGCCTTTTCGTATTTGTTGTAGAGTGTTCGAAATTAGTATATTTAGTGCTTTTGTTTTTTCAATGTTTTCCCTTTATTATATAGCATGTTATAGATTATACTTACTTTGTGCTCTATAGTTCTAATTGAAGTGCCTTTGTATTTGTTGTAGAGTGTTCGAAATTAGTATATTTAGCGCTTTTGTTTTTTCAATGTTTTCCCTTTATATTATATAGCATGTTATAGATTATACTTACTTTGTGCAATATAGTTCGAATTGGAGTGCTTTTCGTATTTGTTGTAGAGTTTTCGAAATTAGTATATTTAGTGCTTTTGTTTTTTCAATGTTTTCCCTTTATATTATATAGCATGTTATAGATTATACTTACTTTGTGCTCTATAGTTCTAATTGAAGTGCTTTGTATTTGTTGTAGAGTGTTCGAAATTAGTATATTTAGCGCTTTTGTTTTTTCAATGTTTTCCCTTTATATTATATAGAATGTTATAGATTATACTTACTTTGTGTTCTAATTGCAATGCTTTTCGTATTTGTTGTAGAGTTTTCGAAATTAGTATATTTAGTGCTTTTGTTTTTTCAATGTTTTCCCTTTTATTATATAGCATGTTATAGATTATACTTACTTTGTGCTCTATAGTTCTAATTGAAGTGCTTTTCGTATTTGTTGTAGAGTTTTCGAAATTAGTATATTTAGCGCTTTTGTTTTTTCAATGTTTTCCCTTTATATTATATAGCATGTTATAGATTATACTTACTTTGTGCTCTATAGTTCTAATTGAAGTGCCTTTTGTATTTGTTGTAGAGTGTTCGAAATTAGTATATTTAGCGCTTTTGTTTTTTCAATGTTTTCCCTTTATATTATATAGCATGTTATAGATTATACTTACTTTGTGTTCTAATTGCAATGCTTTCGTATTTGTTGTAGAGTTTTCGAAATTAGTATATTTAGTGCTTTTGTTTTTTCAATGTTTTCCCTTTATTATATATAGCATGTTATAGATTATACTTACTTTGTGCTCTATAGTTCTAATTGAAGTGCTTTTCGTATTTGTTGTAGAGTTTTCGAAATTAGTATATTTAGTGCTTTTGTTTTTTCAATGTTTTCCCTTTATATTATATAGCATGTTATAGATTATACTTACTTTGTGCTCTATAGTTCTAATTGAAGTGCCTTTGTATTTGTTGTAGAGTGTTCGAAATTAGTATATTTAGTGCTTTTGTTTTTTCAATGTTTTCCCTTTATATTATATAGCATGTTATAGATTATACTTACTTTGTGCTCTATAGTTCTAATTGAAGTGCCTTTTGTATTTGTTGTAGAGTGTTCGAAATTAGTATATTTAGCGCTTTTGTTTTTTCAATGTTTTTCCTTTGCATTATATAGAATGTTATAGATTATACTTACTTTGTGTTCTAATTGCAATGCTTTTCGTATTTGTTGTAGAGTTTTCGAAATTAGTATATTTAGTGCTTTTGTTTTTTCAATGTTTTCCCTTTATATTATATAGCATGTTATAGATTATACTTACTTTGTGCTCTATAGTTCTAATTGAAGTGCCTTTTGTATTTGTTGTAGAGTGTTCGAAATTAGTATATTTAGCGCTTTTGTTTTTTCAATGTTTTCCTTTGCATTATATAGAATGTTATAGATTATACTTACTTTGTGTTCTAATTGCAATGCTTTTCGTATTTGTTGTAGAGTTTTCGAAATTAGTATATTTAGTGCTTTTGTTTTTTCAATGTTTTCCCTTTATATTATATAGCATGTTATAGATTATACTTACTTTGTGCTCTATAGTTCTAATTGAAGTGCCTTTTGTATTTGTTGTAGAGTGTTCGAAATTAGTATATTTAGCGCTTTTGTTTTTTCAATGTTTTCCCTTTATATTATATAGCATGTTATAGATTATACTTACTTTGTGCTCTATAGTTCTAATTGCAGTGCTTTTCGTATTTGTTGTAGAGTGTTCGAAATTAGTATATTTAGCGCTTTTGTTTTTTCAATGTTTTCCTTTGCATTATATAGAATGTTATAGATTATACTTACTTTGTGTTCTAATTGCAATGCTTTTCGTATTTGTTGTAGAGTTTTCGAAATTAGTATATTTAGTGCTTTTGTTTTTTCAATGTTTTCCCTTTATATTATATAGCATGTTATAGATTATACTTACTTTGTGCTCTATAGTTCTAATTGAAGTGCCTTTTGTATTTGTTGTAGAGTGTTCGAAATTAGTATATTTAGCGCTTTTGTTTTTTCAATGTTTTTCCTTTGCATTATATAGAATGTTATAGATTATACTTACTTTGTGTTCTAATTGCAATGCTTTTCGTATTTGTTGTAGAGTTTTCGAAATTAGTATATTTAGTGCTTTTGTTTTTTCAATGTTTTCCCTTTATATTATATAGCATGTTATAGATTATACTTACTTTGTGCTCTATAGTTCTAATTGCAAGTGCTTTTCGTATTTGTTGTAGAGTGTTCGAAATTAGTATATTTAGCGCTTTTGTTTTTTCAATGTTTTTCCTTTATATTATATAGAATGTTATAGATTATACTTACTTTGTGTTCTAATTGCAATGCTTTTCGTATTTGTTGTAGAGTTTTCGAAATTAGTATATTTAGTGCTTTTGTTTTTTCAATGTTTTCCCTTTATATTATATAGCATGTTATAGATTATACTTACTTTGTGCTCTATAGTTCTAATTGAAGTGCCTTTTGTATTTGTTGTAGAGTGTTCGAAATTAGTATATTTAGCGCTTTTGTTTTTTCAATGTTTTTCCTTTGCATTATATAGAATGTTATAGATTATACTTACTTTGTGTTCTAATTGCAATGCTTTTCGTATTTGTTGTAGAGTTTTCGAAATTAGTATATTTAGTGCTTTTGTTTTTTCAATGTTTTCCCTTTATATTATATAGCATGTTATAGATTATACTTACTTTGTGCTCTATAGTTCTAATTGAAGTGCCTTTTGTATTTGTTGTAGAGTGTTCGAAATTAGTATATTTAGCGCTTTTGTTTTTTCAATGTTTTCCCTTTATATTATATAGCATGTTATAGATTATACTTACTTTGTGCTCTATAGTTCTAATTGCAGTGCCTTTCGTATTTGTTGTAGAGTGTTCGAAATTAGTATATTTAGCGCTTTTGTTTTTTCAATGTTTTCCCTTTGCATTATATAGCATGTTATAGATTATACTTACTTTGTGCTCTATAGTTCTAATTGCAGTGCTTTTCGTATTTGTTGTAGAGTTTTCGAAATTAGTATATTTAGTGCTTTTGTTTTTTCAATGTTTTCCCTTTATATTATATAGCATGTTATAGATTATACTTACTTTGTGCTCTATAGTTCTAATTGAAGTGCCTTTGTATTTGTTGTAGAGTGTTCGAAATTAGTATATTTAGCGCTTTTGTTTTTTCAATGTTTTCCCTTTGCATTATATAATGTTATAGATTATACTTACTTTGTGCTCTATAGTTCTAATTGCAGTGCTTTTCGTATTTGTTGTAGAGTGTTCGAAATTAGTATATTTAGCGCTTTTGTTTTTTCAATGTTTTTCCCTTTGCATTATATAGCATGTTATAGATTATACTTACTTTGTGCTCTATAGTTCTAATTGGAGTGCTTTTCGTATTTGTTGTAGAGTGTTCGAAATTAGTATATTTAGCGCTTTTGTTTTTTCAATGTTTTCCCTTTATATTATATAGCATGTTATAGATTATACTTACTTTGTGCTCTATAGTTCTAATTGAAGTGCTTTTGTATTTGTTGTAGAGTGTTCGAAATTAGTATATTTAGCGCTTTTGTTTTTTCAATGTTTTCCCTTTATATTATATAGCATGTTATAGATTATACTTACTTTGTGCTCTATAGTTCTAATTGAAGTGCCTTTGTATTTGTTGTAGAGTGTTCGAAATTAGTATATTTAGCGCTTTTGTTTTTTCAATGTTTTCCCTTTATATTATATAGCATGTTATAGATTATACTTACTTTGTGCTCTATAGTTCTAATTGAGTGCTTTTCGTATTTGTTGTAGAGTTTTCGAAATTAGTATATTTAGTGCTTTTGTTTTTTCAATGTTTTCCCTTTATATTATATAGCATGTTATAGATTATACTTACTTTGTGCTCTATAGTTCTAATTGAAGTGCCTTTTGTATTTGTTGTAGAGTGTTCGAAATTAGTATATTTAGCGCTTTTGTTTTTTCAATGTTTTTCCTTTGCATTATATAGAATGTTATAGATTATACTTACTTTGTGTTCTAATTGCAATGCTTTTCGTATTTGTTGTAGAGTTTTCGAAATTAGTATATTTAGTGCTTTTGTTTTTTCAATGTTTTCCCTTTATATTATATAGCATGTTATAGATTATACTTACTTTGTGCTCTATAGTTCTAATTGAAGTGCCTTTTGTATTTGTTGTAGAGTGTTCGAAATTAGTATATTTAGCGCTTTTGTTTTTTCAATGTTTTTCCTTTGCATTATATAGAATGTTATAGATTATACTTACTTTGTGTTCTAATTGCAATGCTTTTCGTATTTGTTGTAGAGTTTTCGAAATTAGTATATTTAGTGCTTTTGTTTTTTCAATGTTTTCCCTTTATATTATATAGCATGTTATAGATTATACTTACTTTGTGCTCTATAGTTCTAATTGAAGTGCCTTTGTATTTGTTGTAGAGTGTTCGAAATTAGTATATTTAGCGCTTTTGTTTTTTCAATGTTTTTCCTTTGCATTATATAGAATGTTATAGATTATACTTACTTTGTGTTCTAATTGCAATGCTTTTCGTATTTGTTGTAGAGTTTTCGAAATTAGTATATTTAGTGCTTTTGTTTTTTCAATGTTTTCCCTTTATATTATATAGCATGTTATAGATTATACTTACTTTGTGCTCTATAGTTCTAATTGAAGTGCCTTTTGTATTTGTTGTAGAGTGTTCGAAATTAGTATATTTAGCGCTTTTGTTTTTTCAATGTTTTCCCTTTATATTATATAGCATGTTATAGATTATACTTACTTTGTGCTCTATAGTTCTAATTGCAGTGCTTTTCGTATTTGTTGTAGAGTTTTCGAAATTAGTATATTTAGTGCTTTTGTTTTTTCAATGTTTTTCCTTTGCATTATATAGAATGTTATAGATTATACTTACTTTGTGTTCTAATTGCAATGCTTTTCGTATTTGTTGTAGAGTTTTCGAAATTAGTATATTTAGTGCTTTTGTTTTTTCAATGTTTTCCCTTTATATTATATAGCATGTTATAGATTATACTTACTTTGTGCTCTATAGTTCTAATTGCAGTGCTTTTCGTATTTGTTGTAGAGTGTTCGAAATTAGTATATTTAGCGCTTTTGTTTTTTCAATGTTTTTCCTTTATATTATATAGAATGTTATAGATTATACTTACTTTGTGTTCTAATTGCAATGCTTTTCGTATTTGTTGTAGAGTTTTCGAAATTAGTATATTTAGTGCTTTTGTTTTTTCAATGTTTTCCCTTTATATTATATAGCATGTTATAGATTATACTTACTTTGTGCTCTATAGTTCTAATTGAAGTGCCTTTTGTATTTGTTGTAGAGTGTTCGAAATTAGTATATTTAGCGCTTTTGTTTTTTCAATGTTTTCCTTTGCATTATATAGAATGTTATAGATTATACTTACTTTGTGTTCTAATTGCAATGCTTTTCGTATTTGTTGTAGAGTTTTCGAAATTAGTATATTTAGTGCTTTTGTTTTTTCAATGTTTTCCCTTTATATTATATAGCATGTTATAGATTATACTTACTTTGTGCTCTATAGTTCTAATTGAAGTGCCTTTTGTATTTGTTGTAGAGTGTTCGAAATTAGTATATTTAGCGCTTTTGTTTTTTCAATGTTTTCCCTTTATATTATATAGCATGTTATAGATTATACTTACTTTGTGCTCTATAGTTCTAATTGCAGTGCTTTCGTATTTGTTGTAGAGTGTTCGAAATTAGTATATTTAGCGCTTTTGTTTTTTCAATGTTTTTCCTTTATATTATATAGCATGTTATAGATTATACTTACTTTGTGCTCTATAGTTCTAATTGGAGTGCTTTTCGTATTTGTTGTAGAGTTTTCGAAATTAGTATATTTAGTGCTTTTGTTTTTTCAATGTTTTCCCTTTATATTATATAGCATGTTATAGATTATACTTACTTTGTGCTCTATAGTTCTAATTGAAGTGCTTTTGTATTTGTTGTAGAGTGTTCGAAATTAGTATATTTAGCGCTTTTGTTTTTTCAATGTTTTCCCTTTATATTATATAGCATGTTATAGATTATACTTACTTTGTGCTCTATAGTTCTAATTGAAGTGCCTTTTGTATTTGTTGTAGAGTGTTCGAAATTAGTATATTTAGCGCTTTTGTTTTTTCAATGTTTTCCCTTTGCATTATATAGCATGTTATAGATTATACTTACTTTGTGCTCTATAGTTCTAATTGAGTGCTTTTCGTATTTGTTGTAGAGTTTTCGAAATTAGTATATTTAGTGCTTTTGTTTTTTCAATGTTTTCCCTTTATATTATATAGCATGTTATAGATTATACTTACTTTGTGCTCTATAGTTCTAATTGAAGTGCCTTTGTATTTGTTGTAGAGTGTTCGAAATTAGTATATTTAGCGCTTTTGTTTTTTCAATGTTTTCCCTTTATATTATATAGAATGTTATAGATTATACTTACTTTGTGCTCTATAGTTCTAATTGAGTGCTTTTCGTATTTGTTGTAGAGTTTTCGAAATTAGTATATTTAGTGCTTTTGTTTTTTCAATGTTTTCCCTTTATATTATATAGCATGTTATAGATTATACTTACTTTGTGCTCTATAGTTCTAATTGAAGTGCCTTTTGTATTTGTTGTAGAGTGTTCGAAATTAGTATATTTAGCGCTTTTGTTTTTTCAATGTTTTCCCTTTATATTATATAGCATGTTATAGATTATACTTACTTTGTGCTCTATAGTTCTAATTGAAGTGCTTTTGTATTTGTTGTAGAGTGTTCGAAATTAGTATATTTAGTGCTTTTGTTTTTTCAATGTTTTTCCTTTATATTATATAGCATGTTATAGATTATACTTACTTTGTGCTCTATAGTTCTAATTGAAGTGCCTTTGTATTTGTTGTAGAGTGTTCGAAATTAGTATATTTAGCGCTTTTGTTTTTTCAATGTTTTCCCTTTATATTATATAGCATGTTATAGATTATACTTACTTTGTGCTCTATAGTTCTAATTGGAGTGCTTTTCGTATTTGTTGTAGAGTTTTCGAAATTAGTATATTTAGTGCTTTTGTTTTTTCAATGTTTTCCCTTTATATTATATAGCATGTTATAGATTATACTTACTTTGTGCTCTATAGTTCTAATTGAAGTGCCTTTTGTATTTGTTGTAGAGTGTTCGAAATTAGTATATTTAGCGCTTTTGTTTTTTCAATGTTTTTCCTTTATATTATATAGAATGTTATAGATTATACTTACTTTGTGTTCTAATTGCAATGCTTTTCGTATTTGTTGTAGAGTTTTCGAAATTAGTATATTTAGTGCTTTTGTTTTTTCAATGTTTTCCCTTTGCATTATATAGCATGTTATAGATTATACTTACTTTGTGCTCTATAGTTCTAATTGGAGTGCTTTTCGTATTTGTTGTAGAGTTTTCGAAATTAGTATATTTAGCGCTTTTGTTTTTTCAATGTTTTCCCTTTATATTATATAGCATGTTATAGATTATACTTACTTTGTGCTCTATAGTTCTAATTGAAGTGCCTTTGTATTTGTTGTAGAGTGTTCGAAATTAGTATATTTAGCGCTTTTGTTTTTTCAATGTTTTCCCTTTATATTATATAGCATGTTATAGATTATACTTACTTTGTGTTCTAATTGCAATGCTTTTCGTATTTGTTGTAGAGTTTTCGAAATTAGTATATTTAGTGCTTTTGTTTTTTCAATGTTTTCCCTTTATATTATATAGCATGTTATAGATTATACTTACTTTGTGCTCTATAGTTCTAATTGAGTGCTTTTTGTATTTGTTGTAGAGTGTTCGAAATTAGTATATTTAGCGCTTTTGTTTTTTCAATGTTTTCCCTTTATATTATATAGCATGTTATAGATTATACTTACTTTGTGCTCTATAGTTCTAATTGAAGTGCTTTTCGTATTTGTTGTAGAGTGTTCGAAATTAGTATATTTAGTGCTTTTGTTTTTTCAATGTTTTCCCTTTATATTATATAGCATGTTATAGATTATACTTACTTTGTGCTCTATAGTTCTAATTGAAGTGCCTTTTGTATTTGTTGTAGAGTGTTCGAAATTAGTATATTTAGCGCTTTTGTTTTTTCAATGTTTTTCCTTTGCATTATATAGAATGTTATAGATTATACTTACTTTGTGTTCTAATTGCAATGCTTTTCGTATTTGTTGTAGAGTTTTCGAAATTAGTATATTTAGTGCTTTTGTTTTTTCAATGTTTTCCCTTTATATTATATAGCATGTTATAGATTATACTTACTTTGTGCTCTATAGTTCTAATTGAAGTGCCTTTTGTATTTGTTGTAGAGTGTTCGAAATTAGTATATTTAGCGCTTTTGTTTTTTCAATGTTTTTCCTTTGCATTATATAGAATGTTATAGATTATACTTACTTTGTGTTCTAATTGCAATGCTTTTCGTATTTGTTGTAGAGTTTTCGAAATTAGTATATTTAGTGCTTTTGTTTTTTCAATGTTTTCCCTTTATATTATATAGCATGTTATAGATTATACTTACTTTGTGCTCTATAGTTCTAATTGAAGTGCTTTTCGTATTTGTTGTAGAGTGTTCGAAATTAGTATATTTAGCGCTTTTGTTTTTTCAATGTTTTTCCTTTATATTATATAGAATGTTATAGATTATACTTACTTTGTGTTCTAATTGCAATGCTTTTCGTATTTGTTGTAGAGTTTTCGAAATTAGTATATTTAGTGCTTTTGTTTTTTCAATGTTTTCCCTTTATATTATATAGCATGTTATAGATTATACTTACTTTGTGCTCTATAGTTCTAATTGAAGTGCTTTTTGTATTTGTTGTAGAGTTTTCGAAATTAGTATATTTAGCGCTTTTGTTTTTTCAATGTTTTCCCTTTATATTATATAGCATGTTATAGATTATACTTACTTTGTGCTCTATAGTTCTAATTGAAGTGCTTTTCGTATTTGTTGTAGAGTGTTCGAAATTAGTATATTTAGTGCTTTTGTTTTTTCAATGTTTTCCCTTTATATTATATAGCATGTTATAGATTATACTTACTTTGTGCTCTATAGTTCTAATTGAAGTGCCTTTTGTATTTGTTGTAGAGTGTTCGAAATTAGTATATTTAGCGCTTTTGTTTTTTCAATGTTTTTCCTTTGCATTATATAGAATGTTATAGATTATACTTACTTTGTGTTCTAATTGCAATGCTTTTCGTATTTGTTGTAGAGTTTTCGAAATTAGTATATTTAGTGCTTTTGTTTTTTCAATGTTTTCCCTTTATATTATATAGCATGTTATAGATTATACTTACTTTGTGCTCTATAGTTCTAATTGAAGTGCCTTTTGTATTTGTTGTAGAGTGTTCGAAATTAGTATATTTAGCGCTTTTGTTTTTTCAATGTTTTTCCTTTGCATTATATAGAATGTTATAGATTATACTTACTTTGTGTTCTAATTGCAATGCTTTTCGTATTTGTTGTAGAGTTTTCGAAATTAGTATATTTAGTGCTTTTGTTTTTTCAATGTTTTCCCTTTATATTATATAGCATGTTATAGATTATACTTACTTTGTGCTCTATAGTTCTAATTGAAGTGCCTTTTGTATTTGTTGTAGAGTGTTCGAAATTAGTATATTTAGCGCTTTTGTTTTTTCAATGTTTTCCCTTTATATTATATAGCATGTTATAGATTATACTTACTTTGTGCTCTATAGTTCTAATTGCAGTGCTTTCGTATTTGTTGTAGAGTGTTCGAAATTAGTATATTTAGCGCTTTTGTTTTTTCAATGTTTTTCCTTTGCATTATATAGAATGTTATAGATTATACTTACTTTGTGTTCTAATTGCAATGCTTTTCGTATTTGTTGTAGAGTTTTCGAAATTAGTATATTTAGTGCTTTTGTTTTTTCAATGTTTTCCCTTTATATTATATAGCATGTTATAGATTATACTTACTTTGTGCTCTATAGTTCTAATTGAAGTGCCTTTTGTATTTGTTGTAGAGTGTTCGAAATTAGTATATTTAGCGCTTTTGTTTTTTCAATGTTTTTCCTTTGCATTATATAGAATGTTATAGATTATACTTACTTTGTGTTCTAATTGCAATGCTTTTCGTATTTGTTGTAGAGTTTTCGAAATTAGTATATTTAGTGCTTTTGTTTTTTCAATGTTTTCCCTTTATATTATATAGCATGTTATAGATTATACTTACTTTGTGCTCTATAGTTCTAATTGCAGTGCTTTTCGTATTTGTTGTAGAGTGTTCGAAATTAGTATATTTAGCGCTTTTGTTTTTTCAATGTTTTTCCTTTATATTATATAGAATGTTATAGATTATACTTACTTTGTGTTCTAATTGCAATGCTTTTCGTATTTGTTGTAGAGTTTTCGAAATTAGTATATTTAGTGCTTTTGTTTTTTCAATGTTTTCCCTTTATATTATATAGCATGTTATAGATTATACTTACTTTGTGCTCTATAGTTCTAATTGAAGTGCCTTTTGTATTTGTTGTAGAGTGTTCGAAATTAGTATATTTAGCGCTTTTGTTTTTTCAATGTTTTTCCTTTGCATTATATAGAATGTTATAGATTATACTTACTTTGTGTTCTAATTGCAATGCTTTTCGTATTTGTTGTAGAGTTTTCGAAATTAGTATATTTAGTGCTTTTGTTTTTTCAATGTTTTCCCTTTATATTATATAGCATGTTATAGATTATACTTACTTTGTGCTCTATAGTTCTAATTGAAGTGCCTTTGTATTTGTTGTAGAGTGTTCGAAATTAGTATATTTAGCGCTTTTGTTTTTTCAATGTTTTCCCTTTATATTATATAGCATGTTATAGATTATACTTACTTTGTGCTCTATAGTTCTAATTGCAGTGCTTTCGTATTTGTTGTAGAGTGTTCGAAATTAGTATATTTAGCGCTTTTGTTTTTTCAATGTTTTCCCTTTGCATTATATAGCATGTTATAGATTATACTTACTTTGTGCTCTATAGTTCTAATTGCAATGCTTTTCGTATTTGTTGTAGAGTTTTCGAAATTAGTATATTTAGCGCTTTTGTTTTTTCAATGTTTTCCCTTTATATTATATAGCATGTTATAGATTATACTTACTTTGTGCTCTATAGTTCTAATTGAAGTGCCTTTGTATTTGTTGTAGAGTGTTCGAAATTAGTATATTTAGCGCTTTTGTTTTTTCAATGTTTTCCCTTTGCATTATATAGCATGTTATAGATTATACTTACTTTGTGCTCTATAGTTCTAATTGGAGTGCTTTTTGTATTTGTTGTAGAGTGTTCGAAATTAGTATATTTAGCGCTTTTGTTTTTTCAATGTTTTCCCTTTATATATAGCATGTTATAGATTATACTTACTTTGTGCTCTATAGTTCTAATTGCAGTGCTTTTCGTATTTGTTGTAGAGTGTTCGAAATTAGTATATTTAGCGCTTTTGTTTTTTCAATGTTTTCCCTTTATATTATATAGCATGTTATAGATTATACTTACTTTGTGCTCTATAGTTCTAATTGAAGTGCTTTTCGTATTTGTTGTAGAGTGTTCGAAATTAGTATATTTAGCGCTTTTGTTTTTTCAATGTTTTCCCTTTATATTATATAGCATGTTATAGATTATACTTACTTTGTGCTCTATAGTTCTAATTGAAGTGCCTTTGTATTTGTTGTAGAGTGTTCGAAATTAGTATATTTAGCGCTTTTGTTTTTTCAATGTTTTCCCTTTATATTATATAGCATGTTATAGATTATACTTACTTTGTGCTCTATAGTTCTAATTGGAGTGCTTTTCGTATTTGTTGTAGAGTTTTCGAAATTAGTATATTTAGTGCTTTTGTTTTTTCAATGTTTTCCCTTTATATTATATAGCATGTTATAGATTATACTTACTTTGTGCTCTATAGTTCTAATTGAGTGCCTTTTGTATTTGTTGTAGAGTGTTCGAAATTAGTATATTTAGCGCTTTTGTTTTTTCAATGTTTTTCCTTTGCATTATATAGAATGTTATAGATTATACTTACTTTGTGTTCTAATTGCAATGCTTTTCGTATTTGTTGTAGAGTTTCGAAATTAGTATATTTAGTGCTTTTGTTTTTTCAATGTTTTCCCTTTATATTATATAGCATGTTATAGATTATACTTACTTTGTGCTCTATAGTTCTAATTGAAGTGCCTTTGTATTTGTTGTAGAGTGTTCGAAATTAGTATATTTAGCGCTTTTGTTTTTTCAATGTTTTTCCTTTGCATTATATAGAATGTTATAGATTATACTTACTTTGTGTTCTAATTGCAATGCTTTTCGTATTTGTTGTAGAGTTTTCGAAATTAGTATATTTAGTGCTTTTGTTTTTTCAATGTTTTCCCTTTATATTATATAGCATGTTATAGATTATACTTACTTTGTGCTCTATAGTTCTAATTGAAGTGCCTTTGTATTTGTTGTAGAGTGTTCGAAATTAGTATATTTAGCGCTTTTGTTTTTTCAATGTTTTCCCTTTATATTATATAGCATGTTATAGATTATACTTACTTTGTGCTCTATAGTTCTAATTGCAGTGTCTTTCGTATTTGTTGTAGAGTGTTCGAAATTAGTATATTTAGCGCTTTTGTTTTTTCAATGTTTTTCCTTTATATTATATAGAATGTTATAGATTATACTTACTTTGTGCTTCTATTGCAATGCTTTTCGTATTTGTTGTAGAGTTTTCGAAATTAGTATATTTAGTGCTTTTGTTTTTTCAATGTTTTCCCTTTATATTATATAGCATGTTATAGATTATACTTACTTTGTGCTCTATAGTTCTAATTGAAGTGCCTTTTGTATTTGTTGTAGAGTGTTCGAAATTAGTATATTTAGCGCTTTTGTTTTTTCAATGTTTTTCCTTTATATTATATAGAATGTTATAGATTATACTTACTTTGTGTTCTAATTGCAATGCTTTTCGTATTTGTTGTAGAGTGTTCGAAATTAGTATATTTAGTGCTTTTGTTTTTTCAATGTTTTCCCTTTATATTATATAGCATGTTATAGATTATACTTACTTTGTGCTCTATAGTTCTAATTGAAGTGCCTTTTGTATTTGTTGTAGAGTGTTCGAAATTAGTATATTTAGCGCTTTTGTTTTTTCAATGTTTTTCCTTTATATTATATAGCATGTTATAGATTATACTTACTTTGTGCTTCTAATTGCAATGCTTTTCGTATTTGTTGTAGAGTGTTCGAAATTAGTATATTTAGTGCTTTTGTTTTTTCAATGTTTTCCCTTTGCATTATATAGATGTTATAGATTATACTTACTTTGTGCATATAGTTCTAATTGCAGTGCTTTTCGTATTTGTTGTAGAGTTTTCGAAATTAGTATATTTAGTGCTTTTGTTTTTCAATGTTTTCCTTTATATTATATAGCATGTTATAGATTATACTTACTTTGTGCTCTATAGTTCTAATTGAAGTGCCTTTGTATTTGTTGTAGAGTGTTCGAAATTAGTATATTTAGCGCTTTTGTTTTTTCAATGTTTTTCCTTTGCATTATATAGAATGTTATAGATTATACTTACTTTGGTTCTAATTGCAATGCTTTTCGTATTTGTTGTAGAGTTTTCGAAATTAGTATATTTAGTGCTTTGTTTTTTTTCAATGTTTTCCCTTATATTATATAGCATGTTATAGATTATACTTACTTTGTGCTCTATAGTTCTAATTGAAGTGCCTTTTATTTGTTGTAGAGTGTTCGAAATTAGTATATTTAGCGCTTTTGTTTTTTCAATGTTTTCCTTTATATTATAGCATGTTATAGATTATACTTACTTTGTGCTCTATAGTTTCTAATTGCAGTGCTTTTCGTATTTGTTGTAGAGTTTTCGAAATTAGTATATTTAGCGCTTTTGTTTTTTCAATGTTTTCCCTTTATATTATATAGCATGTTATAGATTATACTTACTTGTGCTCTATAGTTCTAATTGAAGTGCTTTTGTATTTGTTGTAGAGTGTTTCGAAATTAGTATATTTAGCGCTTTTGTTTTTTCAATGTTTTCCCTTTATATTTATATAGCATGTTATAGATTATACTTACTTTGTGCTCTATAGTTCTAATTGAAGTGCCTTTTGTATTTGTTGTAGAGTGTTCGAAATTAGTATATTTAGCGCTTTTGTTTTTTCAATGTTTTCCCTTTATATTATATAGCATGTTATAGATTATACTTACTTTGTGCTATAGTTCTAATTGCAGTGCTTTTCGTATTTGTTGTAGAGTTTTCGAAATTAGTATATTTAGTGCTTTTGTTTTTTCAATGTTTTTCCCTTTATATTATATAGCATGTTATAGATTACTTACTTTGTGCTCTATAGTTCTAATTGAAGTGCCTTGTATTTGTTGTAGAGTGTTCGAAATTAGTATATTTAGCGCTTTTGTTTTTTCAATGTTTTTCCTTTGCATTATATAGAATGTTATAGATTATACTTACTTTGTGTTCTAATTGCAATGCTTTTCGTATTTGTTGTAGATTTTCGAAATTAGTATATTTAGTGCTTTTGTTTTTTCAATGTTTTCCCTTTATATTATATAGCATGTTATAGATTATACTTACTTTGTGCTCTATAGTTCTAATTGAAGTGCCTTTTGTATTTGTTGTAGAGTGTTCGAAATTAGTATATTTAGCGCTTTTGTTTTTTCAATGTTTTTCCTTTGCATTATATAGA
>NW_026137629.1:0-52126 GCF_009805555.1 Andrographis paniculata
CGCTTTTGTTTTTTTTCAATTTTTTTCTTTATATTATAAGCAGATTGATTATACTTACTTTGTGCTCTATAGTTTTAATTGCAGTGCTTTTCGTATTTGTTGTAGAGTGTTCGAAATTAGTACATTTAGCGCTTTGTTGTTTTTTCAATGTTTTTTCCTTTATATTATATAGCATGTTATAGATTATACTTACTTTGTGCTCTATAGTTCTAATTGCAGTGCTTTTCGTATTGTTGTAGAGTGTTCGAAATTAGTACATTTAGCGCTTTTTTTTTTCAATGTTTTCCTTTTATTATATAGCATGTTATAGATTATACTTACTTTGTGCTCTATAGTTCTAATTGCAGTGCTTTTCGTATTTGTTGTAGAGTGTTCGAAATTAGTACATTTAGCGCTTTTGTTTTTTCAATGTTTTTCCTTTAATTATATAGCATGTTATAGATTATACTTACTTTTGTGCTCTATAGTTCTAATTAGCAGTGCTTTTCGTATTTGTTGTAGAGTGTTCGAAATTAGTATTTAGCGCTTTGTTTTTTCAATGTTTTTCCTTTATATTATATAGCATGTTATAGATTATACTTACTTTGTGCTCTATAGTTCTAATTGCAGTGCTTTTCGTATTTGTTGTAGAGTGTTCGAAATTAGTACATTTAGCGCTTTTGTTTTTTTCAATGTTTTTCCTTTATTTATATAGCATGTTTATAGATTATACTTACTTTGTCTCTATAGTTCTAATTGCAGTGCTTTTCGTATTTGTTTGTAGAGTGTTCGAAATTAGTATATTTAGCGCTTTTGTTTTTTTAATTTAATGTTTTTCCTTTATATTATATAGCATGTTATAGATTATACTTACTTTGTGCTCTATAGTTCTAATTGCAGTGCTTTTCGTATTTGTTGTAGAGTGTTCGAAATTAGTATATTTAGCGCTTTTGTTTTTTCAATGTTTTCTTTATATTATATAGCATGTTATAGATTATACTTACTTTGTGCTCTATAGTTCTAATTGCAGTGCTTTTCGTATTTGTTGTAGAGTGTTCGAAATTAGTACATTTAGCGCTTTTGTTTTTTCAATGTTTTTCCCTTTATATTATAGCATGTTATAGATTATACTTACTTTGTGCTCTATAGTTCTTAATTGCAGTGCTTTTCGTATTTGTTGTGTAGAGTGTTCGAAATTAGTACATTTAGCGCTTTTGTGTTTTTTCAATGTTTTTCCTTTATATTATATAGCATGTTATAGATTATACTTACTTACTTTACTTGCTCTATAGTTCTAATTAATTGCAGTGCTTTTCGTATTTGTTGTAGAGTGTTCGAAATTAGTAACATTTAGGCGTTTTTTTTTCAATGTTTTCCTTTATATTATATAGCATGTTATAGATTACTATTACTTTGTGCTCTATATTCTAATTGCAGTGCTTTTCGTATTTGTTGTAGAGTGTTCGAAATTAGTATATTTAGCGCTTTTGTTTTTTCAATGTTTTTCCTTATATTATATAGCATGTTATAGATTATACTTACTTTGTGCTCTATAGTTCTAATTGCAGTGCTTTTCGTATTGTTGTAGAGTGTTCGAAATTAGTACATTTAGCGCTTTTGTTTTTTCAATGTTTTTCCTTTATATTATATAGCATGTTATAGATTATACTTACTTTGTGCTCTATAGTTCTAATTGCAGCAGTGCTTTTCGTATTTGTTGTAGAGTGTTCGAAATTAGTACATTTAGCGCTTTGTTTTTTCAATGTTTTTCCTTTATATTATATAGCATGTTATAGATTATACTTACTTTGTGCTCTATAGTTCTAATTGCAGTGCTTTTCGTATTTTTGTAGAGTGTTCGAAATTAGTATTTAGCGCTTTGTGTTTTTCAATGTTTTTCCTTTATATTATATAGCATGTTATAGATTATACTTACTTTGTGCTCTATAGTTCTAATTGCAGTGCTTTTCGTATTTGTTGTAGAGTGTTCGAAATTAGTATTTAGCGCTTTTGTTTTTTCAATGTTTTCCTTTATATTATATAGCATGTTATAGATTATACTTACTTTGTGCTCTATAGTTCTAATTGCAGTGCTTTTCGTATTTGTTGTGTAGAGTGTTCGAAATTAGTATTTAGCGCTTTTGTTTTTTTTAATGTTTTTTTTTTCTTTATATTATATAGCATGTTATAGATTATACTTACTTTGTGCTCTATAGTTCTAATTGCAGTGCTTTTCGTATTTGTTGTAGAGTGTTCGAAATTAGTATATTTAGCGCTTTTGTTTTTTTCAATGTTTTTCCTTTATATTATAGCATGTTATAGATTATACTTACTTACTTTGTGCTCTATAGTTCTAATTGCAGTGCTTTCGTATTTGTTGTATAGTGTTCGAAATTAGTACATTTAGCGCTTTTGTTTTTTCAATGTTTTTCCTTTGTATTTTTAGCATATTTTATAGATGTTATAGATTATACTTACTTTGTGCTCTATAGTTCTAATTGCAGTGCTTTTCGTATTTGTTGTAGAGTGTTCGAAATTAGTACATTTAGCGCTTTTGTTTTTTCAATTTTTCCTTTATATTATATAGCATGTTATAGATTATACTTACTTTTGTGCTCTATAGTTCTAATTGCAGTGCTTTTCGTATTTGTTGTAGAGTGTTCGAAATTAGTACATTTAGCGCTTTGTTTTTTCAATGTTTTTCCTTTATATTATATAGCATGTTATAGATTACTTACTTTGTGCTCTATAGTTCTAATTGCAGTGCTTTTCGTATTTGTTGTAGAGTGTTCGAAATTAGTATATTTAGCGCTTTTGTTTTTCAATGTTTTTCCTTTATATTATATATAGCATGTTATAGATTATACTTACTTTGTGCTCTATAGTTCTAATTGCAGTGCTTTTCGTATTTGTTGTAGAGTGTTCGAAATTAGTACATTTAGCGCTTTGTTTTTTCAATGTTTTTCCTTTATATTATATAGCATGTTATAGATTATACTTACTACTTTGTGCTCTATAGTTCTAATTGCAGTGCTTTTCGTATTTGTGTGAGTGTTCGAAATTAGTACATTTAGCGCTTTTTGTTTTTTTCAATGTTTTTCCTTTATTATATAGCATGTTATAGATTATACTTACTTTGTGCTCTATAGTTCTAATTGCAGTGCTTTTCGTATTTGTTGTAGAGTGTTCGAAATTAGTACATTTAGCGCTTTTGTTTTTTCAATGTTTTTCCTTTATATTATATAGCATGTTATATTATACTTACTTTGTGCTCTATAGTTCTAATTGCAGTGCTTTTCGTATTTGTTGTAGAGTGTTCGAAATTAGTATATTTAGCGCTTTTGTTTTTTTCAATGTTTTTCCTTTATATTATATCAGTTATAGATTATATTACTACTTTGTGCTCTATAGTTCTAATTGCAGTGCTTTTCGTATTTGTTGTAGAGTGTTCGAAATTAGTACATTTAGCGCTTTTGTTTTTTCAATGTTTTTCCTTTATATTATATAGCATGTTATAGATTATACTTACTTTGTGCTCTATAGTTCTAATTGCAGTGCTTTTCGTATTTGTTGTAGAGTGTTCGAAATTAGTATATTTAGCGCTTTTGTTTTTTCAATGTTTTTCCTTTATATTATATAGCATGTTATAGATTATACTTACTTTGTGCTCTATAGTTCTAATTGCAGTGCTTTTCGTATTTGTTGTAGAGTGTTCGAAATAGTGTATTTAGCGCTTTTGTTTTTTCAATGTTTTTCCTTTATATTATATAGCATGTTATAGATTATACTTACTTTGTGCTCTATAGTTCTAATTGCAGTGCTTTCGTATTTGTTGTAGAGTGTTCGAAATTAGTACATTTAGCGCTTTGTTTTTTTCAATGTTTTTCCTTATATTATTATAGCATGTTATAGATTATACTTACTTTGTGCTCTATAGTTCTAATTGCAGTGCTTTTCGTATTTGTATAGTGTTCGAAATTAGTACATTTAGCGCTTTTGTTTTTCAATGTTTTTCCTTTATATTATATAGCATGTTATAGATTATACTTACTTTGTGCTCTATAGTTCTAATTGCAGTGCTTTTCGTATTTGTTGTAGAGTGTTCGAAATTAGTATATTTAGCGCTTTTGTTTTTCAATGTTTTCCTTTATATTATATAGCATGTTATAGATTATACTTACTACTTTGCTCTATAGTTCTAATTGCAGTGTGCTTTCGTATTTGTTGTAGAGTGTTCGAAATTAGTATATTTAGCGCTTTGTTTTTTCAATGTTTTTTTTTTTCCTTTATATTATATAGCATGTTATAGATTATACTTACTTTGTGCTCTAATAGTTCTAATTGCAGTGCTTTTCGTATTTGTTGTAGAGTGTTCGAAATTAGTATATTTAGCGCTTTTGTTTTTTCAATGTTTTCCTTTATATTATATAGCATGTTATAGATTATACTTACTTTGTGCTCTATAGTTCTAATTGCAGTGCTTTTCGTATTTGTTGTGTAAGTGTTCGAAATTAGTACATTTAGCGCTTTTGTTTTTTCAATGTTTTTCCTTTATATTATATAGCATGTTATAGATTATACTTACTTTGTGCTCTATAGTTCTAATTGCAGTGCTTTTCGTATTTGTTGTAGAGTGTTCGAAATTAGTACATTTAGCGCTTTTGTTTTTTCAATGTTTTTCCTTTTATTTATATAGCATGTTATAGATTATACTTACTTGTGCTCTATAGTTCTAATTGCAGTGCTTTTCGTATTTGTGTAGAGTGTTCGAAATTAGTATATTTAGCGCTTTTGTTTTTTCAATGTTTTTCCTTTATATTATATAGCATGTTATAGATTATACTTACTTTGTGCTCTATAGTTCTAATTGCAGTGCTTTCGTATTTGTTGTAGAGTGTTCGAAATTAGTACATTTAGCGCTTTTGTTTTTTCAATGTTTTTCCTTTATATTATATAGCATGTTATAGATTATACTTACTTTGTGCTCTATAGTTCTAATTGCAGTGCTTTTCGTATTTGTTGTAGAGTGTTCGAAATTAGTACATTTAGCGCTTTTGTTTTTTCAATGTTTTTCCTTTATATTATATAGCATGTTATAGATTATACTTACTTTGTGCTCTATAGTTCTAATTGCAGTGCTTTTCGTATTTGTTGTAGAGTGTTCGAAATTAGTACATTTAGCGCTTTTGTTTTTCAATGTTTTTCCTTTATATTATATAGCATGTTATAGATTATACTTACTTTGTGCTCTATAGTTCTAATTGCAGTGCTTTTCGTATTTGTTGTAGAGTGTTCGAAATTAGTATATTTAGCGCTTTTGTTTTTTCAATGTTTTCCTTTATATTATATAGCATGTTATAGATTATACTTACTACTTACTTTATGCTCTATAGTTCTAATTGCAGTGCTTTTCGTATTTGTTGTAGAGTGTTCGAAATTAGTACATTTAGCGCTTTTGTTTTTTCAATGTTTTTCCTTTATATTATATAGCATGTTATAGATTATACTTACTTTGTGCTCTATAGTTCTAATTGCAAGTGCTTTCGTATTTGTTGTAGAGTGTTCGAAATTAGTACATTTAGCGCTTTTGTTTTTCAATGTTTTTTCCTTATATATATAGCATGTTATAGATTATACTTACTTTGTGCTCTATAGTTCTAATTGCAGTGCTTTCGTATTTGTTGTAGAGTGTTCGAAATTAGTATATTTAGCGCTTTTGTTTTTTCAATGTTTTTCCTTTATATTATATAGCATGTTATAGATTATACTTACTTTGTGCTCTATAGTTCTAATTGCATGCTTTTCGTATTTGTTGTAGAGTGTTCGAAATTAGTACATTTAGCGCTTTTGTTTTTTCAATGTTTTTCCTTATTATAGCATGTTATAGATTATACTTACTTTGTGCTCTATAGTTCTAATTGCAGTGCTTTTCGTATTTGTTTTGTTTGTATTAGTGTATTTTTTTTTTTTTTTAAATGTATAGATTTACTAATGTGCTAAAGGGTTTCGTATTTGTTGTAGAGTGTTCGAAATTAGTACATTTAGCGCTTTTGTTTTTTCAATGTTTTTCCTTTATATTATATAGCATGTTATAGATTATACTTACTTTGTGCTCTATAGTTCTAATTGCAGTGCTTTTCGTATTTGTTGTAGAGTGTTCGAAATTAGTATATTTAGCGCTTTTGTTTTTTCAATGTTTTTCCTTTATATTATATAGCATGTTATAGATTATACTTACTTTGTGCTCTATAGTTCTAATTGCAGTGCTTTTCGTATTTGTTGTAGAGTGTTCGAAATTAGTATATTTAGCGCTTTTGTTTTTTCAATGTTTTTCCTTTATATTATATAGCATGTTATAGATTATACTTACTTTGTGCTCTATAGTTCTAATTGCAGTGCTTTTCGTATTTGTTGTAGAGTGTTCGAAATTAGTATATTTAGCGCTTTTGTTTTTTCAATGTTTTTCCTTTATATTATATAGCATGTTATAGATTATACTTACTTTGTGCTCTATAGTTCTAATTGCAGTGCTTTTCGTATTTGTTGTAGAGTGTTCGAAATTAGTATATTTAGCGCTTTTGTTTTTTCAATGTTTTTCCTTTATATTATATAGCATGTTATAGATTATACTTACTTTGTGCTCTATAGTTCTAATTGCAGTGCTTTTCGTATTTGTTGTAGAGTGTTCGAAATTAGTATATTTAGCGCTTTTGTTTTTTCAATGTTTTTCCTTTATATTATATAGCATGTTATAGATTATACTTACTTTGTGCTCTATAGTTCTAATTGCAGTGCTTTTCGTATTTGTTGTAGAGTGTTCGAAATTAGTATATTTAGCGCTTTTGTTTTTTCAATGTTTTTCCTTTATATTATATAGCATGTTATAGATTATACTTACTTTGTGCTCTATAGTTCTAATTGCAGTGCTTTTCGTATTTGTTGTAGAGTGTTCGAAATTAGTATATTTAGCGCTTTTGTTTTTTCAATGTTTTTCCTTTATATTATATAGCATGTTATAGATTATACTTACTTTGTGCTCTATAGTTCTAATTGCAGTGCTTTTCGTATTTGTTGTAGAGTGTTCGAAATTAGTATATTTAGCGCTTTTGTTTTTTCAATGTTTTTCCTTTATATTATATAGCATGTTATAGATTATACTTACTTTGTGCTCTATAGTTCTAATTGCAGTGCTTTTCGTATTTGTTGTAGAGTGTTCGAAATTAGTATATTTAGCGCTTTTGTTTTTTCAATGTTTTTCCTTTATATTATATAGCATGTTATAGATTATACTTACTTTGTGCTCTATAGTTCTAATTGCAGTGCTTTTCGTATTTGTTGTAGAGTGTTCGAAATTAGTATATTTAGCGCTTTTGTTTTTTCAATGTTTTTCCTTTATATTATATAGCATGTTATAGATTATACTTACTTTGTGCTCTATAGTTCTAATTGCAGTGCTTTTCGTATTTGTTGTAGAGTGTTCGAAATTAGTATATTTAGCGCTTTTGTTTTTTCAATGTTTTTCCTTTATATTATATAGCATGTTATAGATTATACTTACTTTGTGCTCTATAGTTCTAATTGCAGTGCTTTTCGTATTTGTTGTAGAGTGTTCGAAATTAGTATATTTAGCGCTTTTGTTTTTTCAATGTTTTTCCTTTATATTATATAGCATGTTATAGATTATACTTACTTTGTGCTCTATAGTTCTAATTGCAGTGCTTTTCGTATTTGTTGTAGAGTGTTCGAAATTAGTATATTTAGCGCTTTTGTTTTTTCAATGTTTTTCCTTTATATTATATAGCATGTTATAGATTATACTTACTTTGTGCTCTATAGTTCTAATTGCAGTGCTTTTCGTATTTGTTGTAGAGTGTTCGAAATTAGTATATTTAGCGCTTTTGTTTTTTCAATGTTTTTCCTTTATATTATATAGCATGTTATAGATTATACTTACTTTGTGCTCTATAGTTCTAATTGCAGTGCTTTTCGTATTTGTTGTAGAGTGTTCGAAATTAGTATATTTAGCGCTTTTGTTTTTTCAATGTTTTTCCTTTATATTATATAGCATGTTATAGATTATACTTACTTTGTGCTCTATAGTTCTAATTGCAGTGCTTTTCGTATTTGTTGTAGAGTGTTCGAAATTAGTATATTTAGCGCTTTTGTTTTTTCAATGTTTTTCCTTTATATTATATAGCATGTTATAGATTATACTTACTTTGTGCTCTATAGTTCTAATTGCAGTGCTTTTCGTATTTGTTGTAGAGTGTTCGAAATTAGTATATTTAGCGCTTTTGTTTTTTCAATGTTTTTCCTTTATATTATATAGCATGTTATAGATTATACTTACTTTGTGCTCTATAGTTCTAATTGCAGTGCTTTTCGTATTTGTTGTAGAGTGTTCGAAATTAGTATATTTAGCGCTTTTGTTTTTTCAATGTTTTTCCTTTATATTATATAGCATGTTATAGATTATACTTACTTTGTGCTCTATAGTTCTAATTGCAGTGCTTTTCGTATTTGTTGTAGAGTGTTCGAAATTAGTATATTTAGCGCTTTTGTTTTTTCAATGTTTTTCCTTTATATTATATAGCATGTTATAGATTATACTTACTTTGTGCTCTATAGTTCTAATTGCAGTGCTTTTCGTATTTGTTGTAGAGTGTTCGAAATTAGTATATTTAGCGCTTTTGTTTTTTCAATGTTTTTCCTTTATATTATATAGCATGTTATAGATTATACTTACTTTGTGCTCTATAGTTCTAATTGCAGTGCTTTTCGTATTTGTTGTAGAGTGTTCGAAATTAGTATATTTAGCGCTTTTGTTTTTTCAATGTTTTTCCTTTATATTATATAGCATGTTATAGATTATACTTACTTTGTGCTCTATAGTTCTAATTGCAGTGCTTTTCGTATTTGTTGTAGAGTGTTCGAAATTAGTATATTTAGCGCTTTTGTTTTTTCAATGTTTTTCCTTTATATTATATAGCATGTTATAGATTATACTTACTTTGTGCTCTATAGTTCTAATTGCAGTGCTTTTCGTATTTGTTGTAGAGTGTTCGAAATTAGTATATTTAGCGCTTTTGTTTTTTCAATGTTTTTCCTTTATATTATATAGCATGTTATAGATTATACTTACTTTGTGCTCTATAGTTCTAATTGCAGTGCTTTTCGTATTTGTTGTAGAGTGTTCGAAATTAGTATATTTAGCGCTTTTGTTTTTTCAATGTTTTTCCTTTATATTATATAGCATGTTATAGATTATACTTACTTTGTGCTCTATAGTTCTAATTGCAGTGCTTT
This sequence comes from Andrographis paniculata, assembly GCF_009805555.1. NCBI lineage: Eukaryota > Viridiplantae > Streptophyta > Magnoliopsida > Lamiales > Acanthaceae > Andrographis > Andrographis paniculata. The sequence continues at coordinate 9,286 of NW_026137629.1, forward strand.
TCGTATTTGTTGTAGAGTGTTCGAAATTAGTATATTTAGCGCTTTTGTTTTTTCAATGTTTTTCCTTTATATTATATAGCATGTTATAGATTATACTTACTTTGTGCTCTATAGTTCTAATTGCAGTGCTTTTCGTATTTGTTGTAGAGTGTTCGAAATTAGTATATTTAGCGCTTTTGTTTTTTCAATGTTTTTCCTTTATATTATATAGCATGTTATAGATTATACTTACTTTGTGCTCTATAGTTCTAATTGCAGTGCTTTTCGTATTTGTTGTAGAGTGTTCGAAATTAGTATATTTAGCGCTTTTGTTTTTTCAATGTTTTTCCTTTATATTATATAGCATGTTATAGATTATACTTACTTTGTGCTCTATAGTTCTAATTGCAGTGCTTTTCGTATTTGTTGTAGAGTGTTCGAAATTAGTATATTTAGCGCTTTTGTTTTTTCAATGTTTTTCCTTTATATTATATAGCATGTTATAGATTATACTTACTTTGTGCTCTATAGTTCTAATTGCAGTGCTTTTCGTATTTGTTGTAGAGTGTTCGAAATTAGTATATTTAGCGCTTTTGTTTTTTCAATGTTTTTCCTTTATATTATATAGCATGTTATAGATTATACTTACTTTGTGCTCTATAGTTCTAATTGCAGTGCTTTTCGTATTTGTTGTAGAGTGTTCGAAATTAGTATATTTAGCGCTTTTGTTTTTTCAATGTTTTTCCTTTATATTATATAGCATGTTATAGATTATACTTACTTTGTGCTCTATAGTTCTAATTGCAGTGCTTTTCGTATTTGTTGTAGAGTGTTCGAAATTAGTATATTTAGCGCTTTTGTTTTTTCAATGTTTTTCCTTTATATTATATAGCATGTTATAGATTATACTTACTTTGTGCTCTATAGTTCTAATTGCAGTGCTTTTCGTATTTGTTGTAGAGTGTTCGAAATTAGTATATTTAGCGCTTTTGTTTTTTCAATGTTTTTCCTTTATATTATATAGCATGTTATAGATTATACTTACTTTGTGCTCTATAGTTCTAATTGCAGTGCTTTTCGTATTTGTTGTAGAGTGTTCGAAATTAGTATATTTAGCGCTTTTGTTTTTTCAATGTTTTTCCTTTATATTATATAGCATGTTATAGATTATACTTACTTTGTGCTCTATAGTTCTAATTGCAGTGCTTTTCGTATTTGTTGTAGAGTGTTCGAAATTAGTATATTTAGCGCTTTTGTTTTTTCAATGTTTTTCCTTTATATTATATAGCATGTTATAGATTATACTTACTTTGTGCTCTATAGTTCTAATTGCAGTGCTTTTCGTATTTGTTGTAGAGTGTTCGAAATTAGTATATTTAGCGCTTTTGTTTTTTCAATGTTTTTCCTTTATATTATATAGCATGTTATAGATTATACTTACTTTGTGCTCTATAGTTCTAATTGCAGTGCTTTTCGTATTTGTTGTAGAGTGTTCGAAATTAGTATATTTAGCGCTTTTGTTTTTTCAATGTTTTTCCTTTATATTATATAGCATGTTATAGATTATACTTACTTTGTGCTCTATAGTTCTAATTGCAGTGCTTTTCGTATTTGTTGTAGAGTGTTCGAAATTAGTATATTTAGCGCTTTTGTTTTTTCAATGTTTTTCCTTTATATTATATAGCATGTTATAGATTATACTTACTTTGTGCTCTATAGTTCTAATTGCAGTGCTTTTCGTATTTGTTGTAGAGTGTTCGAAATTAGTATATTTAGCGCTTTTGTTTTTTCAATGTTTTTCCTTTATATTATATAGCATGTTATAGATTATACTTACTTTGTGCTCTATAGTTCTAATTGCAGTGCTTTTCGTATTTGTTGTAGAGTGTTCGAAATTAGTATATTTAGCGCTTTTGTTTTTTCAATGTTTTTCCTTTATATTATATAGCATGTTATAGATTATACTTACTTTGTGCTCTATAGTTCTAATTGCAGTGCTTTTCGTATTTGTTGTAGAGTGTTCGAAATTAGTATATTTAGCGCTTTTGTTTTTTCAATGTTTTTCCTTTATATTATATAGCATGTTATAGATTATACTTACTTTGTGCTCTATAGTTCTAATTGCAGTGCTTTTCGTATTTGTTGTAGAGTGTTCGAAATTAGTATATTTAGCGCTTTTGTTTTTTCAATGTTTTTCCTTTATATTATATAGCATGTTATAGATTATACTTACTTTGTGCTCTATAGTTCTAATTGCAGTGCTTTTCGTATTTGTTGTAGAGTGTTCGAAATTAGTATATTTAGCGCTTTTGTTTTTTCAATGTTTTTCCTTTATATTATATAGCATGTTATAGATTATACTTACTTTGTGCTCTATAGTTCTAATTGCAGTGCTTTTCGTATTTGTTGTAGAGTGTTCGAAATTAGTATATTTAGCGCTTTTGTTTTTTCAATGTTTTTCCTTTATATTATATAGCATGTTATAGATTATACTTACTTTGTGCTCTATAGTTCTAATTGCAGTGCTTTTCGTATTTGTTGTAGAGTGTTCGAAATTAGTATATTTAGCGCTTTTGTTTTTTCAATGTTTTTCCTTTATATTATATAGCATGTTATAGATTATACTTACTTTGTGCTCTATAGTTCTAATTGCAGTGCTTTTCGTATTTGTTGTAGAGTGTTCGAAATTAGTATATTTAGCGCTTTTGTTTTTTCAATGTTTTTCCTTTATATTATATAGCATGTTATAGATTATACTTACTTTGTGCTCTATAGTTCTAATTGCAGTGCTTTTCGTATTTGTTGTAGAGTGTTCGAAATTAGTATATTTAGCGCTTTTGTTTTTTCAATGTTTTTCCTTTATATTATATAGCATGTTATAGATTATACTTACTTTGTGCTCTATAGTTCTAATTGCAGTGCTTTTCGTATTTGTTGTAGAGTGTTCGAAATTAGTATATTTAGCGCTTTTGTTTTTTCAATGTTTTTCCTTTATATTATATAGCATGTTATAGATTATACTTACTTTGTGCTCTATAGTTCTAATTGCAGTGCTTTTCGTATTTGTTGTAGAGTGTTCGAAATTAGTATATTTAGCGCTTTTGTTTTTTCAATGTTTTTCCTTTATATTATATAGCATGTTATAGATTATACTTACTTTGTGCTCTATAGTTCTAATTGCAGTGCTTTTCGTATTTGTTGTAGAGTGTTCGAAATTAGTATATTTAGCGCTTTTGTTTTTTCAATGTTTTTCCTTTATATTATATAGCATGTTATAGATTATACTTACTTTGTGCTCTATAGTTCTAATTGCAGTGCTTTTCGTATTTGTTGTAGAGTGTTCGAAATTAGTATATTTAGCGCTTTTGTTTTTTCAATGTTTTTCCTTTATATTATATAGCATGTTATAGATTATACTTACTTTGTGCTCTATAGTTCTAATTGCAGTGCTTTTCGTATTTGTTGTAGAGTGTTCGAAATTAGTATATTTAGCGCTTTTGTTTTTTCAATGTTTTTCCTTTATATTATATAGCATGTTATAGATTATACTTACTTTGTGCTCTATAGTTCTAATTGCAGTGCTTTTCGTATTTGTTGTAGAGTGTTCGAAATTAGTATATTTAGCGCTTTTGTTTTTTCAATGTTTTTCCTTTATATTATATAGCATGTTATAGATTATACTTACTTTGTGCTCTATAGTTCTAATTGCAGTGCTTTTCGTATTTGTTGTAGAGTGTTCGAAATTAGTATATTTAGCGCTTTTGTTTTTTCAATGTTTTTCCTTTATATTATATAGCATGTTATAGATTATACTTACTTTGTGCTCTATAGTTCTAATTGCAGTGCTTTTCGTATTTGTTGTAGAGTGTTCGAAATTAGTATATTTAGCGCTTTTGTTTTTTCAATGTTTTTCCTTTATATTATATAGCATGTTATAGATTATACTTACTTTGTGCTCTATAGTTCTAATTGCAGTGCTTTTCGTATTTGTTGTAGAGTGTTCGAAATTAGTATATTTAGCGCTTTTGTTTTTTCAATGTTTTTCCTTTATATTATATAGCATGTTATAGATTATACTTACTTTGTGCTCTATAGTTCTAATTGCAGTGCTTTTCGTATTTGTTGTAGAGTGTTCGAAATTAGTATATTTAGCGCTTTTGTTTTTTCAATGTTTTTCCTTTATATTATATAGCATGTTATAGATTATACTTACTTTGTGCTCTATAGTTCTAATTGCAGTGCTTTTCGTATTTGTTGTAGAGTGTTCGAAATTAGTATATTTAGCGCTTTTGTTTTTTCAATGTTTTTCCTTTATATTATATAGCATGTTATAGATTATACTTACTTTGTGCTCTATAGTTCTAATTGCAGTGCTTTTCGTATTTGTTGTAGAGTGTTCGAAATTAGTATATTTAGCGCTTTTGTTTTTTCAATGTTTTTCCTTTATATTATATAGCATGTTATAGATTATACTTACTTTGTGCTCTATAGTTCTAATTGCAGTGCTTTTCGTATTTGTTGTAGAGTGTTCGAAATTAGTACATTTAGCGCTTTTGTTTTTTCAATGTTTTTCCTTTATATTATATAGCATGTTATAGATTATACTTACTTTGTGCTCTATAGTTCTAATTGCAGTGCTTTTCGTATTTGTTGTAGAGTGTTCGAAATTAGTATATTTAGCGCTTTTGTTTTTTCAATGTTTTTCCTTTATATTATATAGCATGTTATAGATTATACTTACTTTGTGCTCTATAGTTCTAATTGCAGTGCTTTTCGTATTTGTTGTAGAGTGTTCGAAATTAGTATATTTAGCGCTTTTGTTTTTTCAATGTTTTTCCTTTATATTATATAGCATGTTATAGATTATACTTACTTTGTGCTCTATAGTTCTAATTGCAGTGCTTTTCGTATTTGTTGTAGAGTGTTCGAAATTAGTATATTTAGCGCTTTTGTTTTTTCAATGTTTTTCCTTTATATTAGCATGTTATAGATTATACTTACTTTGTGCTCTATAGTTCTAATTGCAGTGCTTTTCGTATTTGTTGTAGAGTGTTCGAAATTAGTATATTTAGCGCTTTTGTTTTTTCAATGTTTTTCCTTTATATTATATAGCATGTTATAGATTATACTTACTTTGTGCTCTATAGTTCTAATTGCAGTGCTTTTCGTATTTGTTGTAGAGTGTTCGAAATTAGTATATTTAGCGCTTTTGTTTTTTCAATGTTTTTCCTTTATATTATATAGCATGTTATAGATTATACTTACTTTGTGCTCTATAGTTCTAATTGCAGTGCTTTTCGTATTTGTTGTAGAGTGTTCGAAATTAGTATATTTAGCGCTTTTGTTTTTTCAATGTTTTTCCTTTATATTATATAGCATGTTATAGATTATACTTACTTTGTGCTCTATAGTTCTAATTGCAGTGCTTTTCGTATTTGTTGTAGAGTGTTCGAAATTAGTATATTTAGCGCTTTTGTTTTTTCAATGTTTTTCCTTTATATTATATAGCATGTTATAGATTATACTTACTTTGTGCTCTATAGTTCTAATTGCAGTGCTTTTCGTATTTGTTGTAGAGTGTTCGAAATTAGTATATTTAGCGCTTTTGTTTTTTCAATGTTTTTCCTTTATATTATATAGCATGTTATAGATTATACTTACTTTGTGCTCTATAGTTCTAATTGCAGTGCTTTTCGTATTTGTTGTAGAGTGTTCGAAATTAGTATATTTAGCGCTTTTGTTTTTTCAATGTTTTTCCTTTATATTATATAGCATGTTATAGATTATACTTACTTTGTGCTCTATAGTTCTAATTGCAGTGCTTTTCGTATTTGTTGTAGAGTGTTCGAAATTAGTATATTTAGCGCTTTTGTTTTTTCAATGTTTTTCCTTTATATTATATAGCATGTTATAGATTATACTTACTTTGTGCTCTATAGTTCTAATTGCAGTGCTTTTCGTATTTGTTGTAGAGTGTTCGAAATTAGTATATTTAGCGCTTTTGTTTTTTCAATGTTTTTCCTTTATATTATATAGCATGTTATAGATTATACTTACTTTGTGCTCTATAGTTCTAATTGCAGTGCTTTTCGTATTTGTTGTAGAGTGTTCGAAATTAGTATATTTAGCGCTTTTGTTTTTTCAATGTTTTTCCTTTATATTATATAGCATGTTATAGATTATACTTACTTTGTGCTCTATAGTTCTAATTGCAGTGCTTTTCGTATTTGTTGTAGAGTGTTCGAAATTAGTATATTTAGCGCTTTTGTTTTTTCAATGTTTTTCCTTTATATTATATAGCATGTTATAGATTATACTTACTTTGTGCTCTATAGTTCTAATTGCAGTGCTTTTCGTATTTGTTGTAGAGTGTTCGAAATTAGTATATTTAGCGCTTTTGTTTTTTCAATGTTTTTCCTTTATATTATATAGCATGTTATAGATTATACTTACTTTGTGCTCTATAGTTCTAATTGCAGTGCTTTTCGTATTTGTTGTAGAGTGTTCGAAATTAGTATATTTAGCGCTTTTGTTTTTTCAATGTTTTTCCTTTATATTATATAGCATGTTATAGATTATACTTACTTTGTGCTCTATAGTTCTAATTGCAGTGCTTTTCGTATTTGTTGTAGAGTGTTCGAAATTAGTATATTTAGCGCTTTTGTTTTTTCAATGTTTTTCCTTTATATTATATAGCATGTTATAGATTATACTTACTTTGTGCTCTATAGTTCTAATTGCAGTGCTTTTCGTATTTGTTGTAGAGTGTTCGAAATTAGTATATTTAGCGCTTTTGTTTTTTCAATGTTTTTCCTTTATATTATATAGCATGTTATAGATTATACTTACTTTGTGCTCTATAGTTCTAATTGCAGTGCTTTTCGTATTTGTTGTAGAGTGTTCGAAATTAGTATATTTAGCGCTTTTGTTTTTTCAATGTTTTTCCTTTATATTATATAGCATGTTATAGATTATACTTACTTTGTGCTCTATAGTTCTAATTGCAGTGCTTTTCGTATTTGTTGTAGAGTGTTCGAAATTAGTATATTTAGCGCTTTTGTTTTTTCAATGTTTTTCCTTTATATTATATAGCATGTTATAGATTATACTTACTTTGTGCTCTATAGTTCTAATTGCAGTGCTTTTCGTATTTGTTGTAGAGTGTTCGAAATTAGTATATTTAGCGCTTTTGTTTTTTCAATGTTTTTCCTTTATATTATATAGCATGTTATAGATTATACTTACTTTGTGCTCTATAGTTCTAATTGCAGTGCTTTTCGTATTTGTTGTAGAGTGTTCGAAATTAGTATATTTAGCGCTTTTGTTTTTTCAATGTTTTTCCTTTATATTATATAGCATGTTATAGATTATACTTACTTTGTGCTCTATAGTTCTAATTGCAGTGCTTTTCGTATTTGTTGTAGAGTGTTCGAAATTAGTATATTTAGCGCTTTTGTTTTTTCAATGTTTTTCCTTTATATTATATAGCATGTTATAGATTATACTTACTTTGTGCTCTATAGTTCTAATTGCAGTGCTTTTCGTATTTGTTGTAGAGTGTTCGAAATTAGTATATTTAGCGCTTTTGTTTTTTCAATGTTTTTCCTTTATATTATATAGCATGTTATAGATTATACTTACTTTGTGCTCTATAGTTCTAATTGCAGTGCTTTTCGTATTTGTTGTAGAGTGTTCGAAATTAGTATATTTAGCGCTTTTGTTTTTTCAATGTTTTTCCTTTATATTATATAGCATGTTATAGATTATACTTACTTTGTGCTCTATAGTTCTAATTGCAGTGCTTTTCGTATTTGTTGTAGAGTGTTCGAAATTAGTATATTTAGCGCTTTTGTTTTTTCAATGTTTTTCCTTTATATTATATAGCATGTTATAGATTATACTTACTTTGTGCTCTATAGTTCTAATTGCAGTGCTTTTCGTATTTGTTGTAGAGTGTTCGAAATTAGTATATTTAGCGCTTTTGTTTTTTCAATGTTTTTCCTTTATATTATATAGCATGTTATAGATTATACTTACTTTGTGCTCTATAGTTCTAATTGCAGTGCTTTTCGTATTTGTTGTAGAGTGTTCGAAATTAGTATATTTAGCGCTTTTGTTTTTTCAATGTTTTTCCTTTATATTATATAGCATGTTATAGATTATACTTACTTTGTGCTCTATAGTTCTAATTGCAGTGCTTTTCGTATTTGTTGTAGAGTGTTCGAAATTAGTATATTTAGCGCTTTTGTTTTTTCAATGTTTTTCCTTTATATTATATAGCATGTTATAGATTATACTTACTTTGTGCTCTATAGTTCTAATTGCAGTGCTTTTCGTATTTGTTGTAGAGTGTTCGAAATTAGTATATTTAGCGCTTTTGTTTTTTCAATGTTTTTCCTTTATATTATATAGCATGTTATAGATTATACTTACTTTGTGCTCTATAGTTCTAATTGCAGTGCTTTTCGTATTTGTTGTAGAGTGTTCGAAATTAGTATATTTAGCGCTTTTGTTTTTTCAATGTTTTTCCTTTATATTATATAGCATGTTATAGATTATACTTACTTTGTGCTCTATAGTTCTAATTGCAGTGCTTTTCGTATTTGTTGTAGAGTGTTCGAAATTAGTATATTTAGCGCTTTTGTTTTTTCAATGTTTTTCCTTTATATTATATAGCATGTTATAGATTATACTTACTTTGTGCTCTATAGTTCTAATTGCAGTGCTTTTCGTATTTGTTGTAGAGTGTTCGAAATTAGTATATTTAGCGCTTTTGTTTTTTCAATGTTTTTCCTTTATATTATATAGCATGTTATAGATTATACTTACTTTGTGCTCTATAGTTCTAATTGCAGTGCTTTTCGTATTTGTTGTAGAGTGTTCGAAATTAGTATATTTAGCGCTTTTGTTTTTTCAATGTTTTTCCTTTATATTATATAGCATGTTATAGATTATACTTACTTTGTGCTCTATAGTTCTAATTGCAGTGCTTTTCGTATTTGTTGTAGAGTGTTCGAAATTAGTATATTTAGCGCTTTTGTTTTTTCAATGTTTTTCCTTTATATTATATAGCATGTTATAGATTATACTTACTTTGTGCTCTATAGTTCTAATTGCAGTGCTTTTCGTATTTGTTGTAGAGTGTTCGAAATTAGTATATTTAGCGCTTTTGTTTTTTCAATGTTTTTCCTTTATATTATATAGCATGTTATAGATTATACTTACTTTGTGCTCTATAGTTCTAATTGCAGTGCTTTTCGTATTTGTTGTAGAGTGTTCGAAATTAGTATATTTAGCGCTTTTGTTTTTTCAATGTTTTTCCTTTATATTATATAGCATGTTATAGATTATACTTACTTTGTGCTCTATAGTTCTAATTGCAGTGCTTTTCGTATTTGTTGTAGAGTGTTCGAAATTAGTATATTTAGCGCTTTTGTTTTTTCAATGTTTTTCCTTTATATTATATAGCATGTTATAGATTATACTTACTTTGTGCTCTATAGTTCTAATTGCAGTGCTTTTCGTATTTGTTGTAGAGTGTTCGAAATTAGTATATTTAGCGCTTTTGTTTTTTCAATGTTTTTCCTTTATATTATATAGCATGTTATAGATTATACTTACTTTGTGCTCTATAGTTCTAATTGCAGTGCTTTTCGTATTTGTTGTAGAGTGTTCGAAATTAGTATATTTAGCGCTTTTGTTTTTTCAATGTTTTTCCTTTATATTATATAGCATGTTATAGATTATACTTACTTTGTGCTCTATAGTTCTAATTGCAGTGCTTTTCGTATTTGTTGTAGAGTGTTCGAAATTAGTATATTTAGCGCTTTTGTTTTTTCAATGTTTTTCCTTTATATTATATAGCATGTTATAGATTATACTTACTTTGTGCTCTATAGTTCTAATTGCAGTGCTTTTCGTATTTGTTGTAGAGTGTTCGAAATTAGTATATTTAGCGCTTTTGTTTTTTCAATGTTTTTCCTTTATATTATATAGCATGTTATAGATTATACTTACTTTGTGCTCTATAGTTCTAATTGCAGTGCTTTTCGTATTTGTTGTAGAGTGTTCGAAATTAGTATATTTAGCGCTTTTGTTTTTTCAATGTTTTTCCTTTATATTATATAGCATGTTATAGATTATACTTACTTTGTGCTCTATAGTTCTAATTGCAGTGCTTTTCGTATTTGTTGTAGAGTGTTCGAAATTAGTATATTTAGCGCTTTTGTTTTTTCAATGTTTTTCCTTTATATTATATAGCATGTTATAGATTATACTTACTTTGTGCTCTATAGTTCTAATTGCAGTGCTTTTCGTATTTGTTGTAGAGTGTTCGAAATTAGTATATTTAGCGCTTTTGTTTTTTCAATGTTTTTCCTTTATATTATATAGCATGTTATAGATTATACTTACTTTGTGCTCTATAGTTCTAATTGCAGTGCTTTTCGTATTTGTTGTAGAGTGTTCGAAATTAGTATATTTAGCGCTTTTGTTTTTTCAATGTTTTTCCTTTATATTATATAGCATGTTATAGATTATACTTACTTTGTGCTCTATAGTTCTAATTGCAGTGCTTTTCGTATTTGTTGTAGAGTGTTCGAAATTAGTATATTTAGCGCTTTTGTTTTTTCAATGTTTTTCCTTTATATTATATAGCATGTTATAGATTATACTTACTTTGTGCTCTATAGTTCTAATTGCAGTGCTTTTCGTATTTGTTGTAGAGTGTTCGAAATTAGTATATTTAGCGCTTTTGTTTTTTCAATGTTTTTCCTTTATATTATATAGCATGTTATAGATTATACTTACTTTGTGCTCTATAGTTCTAATTGCAGTGCTTTTCGTATTTGTTGTAGAGTGTTCGAAATTAGTATATTTAGCGCTTTTGTTTTTTCAATGTTTTTCCTTTATATTATATAGCATGTTATAGATTATACTTACTTTGTGCTCTATAGTTCTAATTGCAGTGCTTTTCGTATTTGTTGTAGAGTGTTCGAAATTAGTATATTTAGCGCTTTTGTTTTTTCAATGTTTTTCCTTTATATTATATAGCATGTTATAGATTATACTTACTTTGTGCTCTATAGTTCTAATTGCAGTGCTTTTCGTATTTGTTGTAGAGTGTTCGAAATTAGTATATTTAGCGCTTTTGTTTTTTCAATGTTTTTCCTTTATATTATATAGCATGTTATAGATTATACTTACTTTGTGCTCTATAGTTCTAATTGCAGTGCTTTTCGTATTTGTTGTAGAGTGTTCGAAATTAGTATATTTAGCGCTTTTGTTTTTTCAATGTTTTTCCTTTATATTATATAGCATGTTATAGATTATACTTACTTTGTGCTCTATAGTTCTAATTGCAGTGCTTTTCGTATTTGTTGTAGAGTGTTCGAAATTAGTATATTTAGCGCTTTTGTTTTTTCAATGTTTTTCCTTTATATTATATAGCATGTTATAGATTATACTTACTTTGTGCTCTATAGTTCTAATTGCAGTGCTTTTCGTATTTGTTGTAGAGTGTTCGAAATTAGTATATTTAGCGCTTTTGTTTTTTCAATGTTTTTCCTTTATATTATATAGCATGTTATAGATTATACTTACTTTGTGCTCTATAGTTCTAATTGCAGTGCTTTTCGTATTTGTTGTAGAGTGTTCGAAATTAGTATATTTAGCGCTTTTGTTTTTTCAATGTTTTTCCTTTATATTATATAGCATGTTATAGATTATACTTACTTTGTGCTCTATAGTTCTAATTGCAGTGCTTTTCGTATTTGTTGTAGAGTGTTCGAAATTAGTATATTTAGCGCTTTTGTTTTTTCAATGTTTTTCCTTTATATTATATAGCATGTTATAGATTATACTTACTTTGTGCTCTATAGTTCTAATTGCAGTGCTTTTCGTATTTGTTGTAGAGTGTTCGAAATTAGTATATTTAGCGCTTTTGTTTTTTCAATGTTTTTCCTTTATATTATATAGCATGTTATAGATTATACTTACTTTGTGCTCTATAGTTCTAATTGCAGTGCTTTTCGTATTTGTTGTAGAGTGTTCGAAATTAGTATATTTAGCGCTTTTGTTTTTTCAATGTTTTTCCTTTATATTATATAGCATGTTATAGATTATACTTACTTTGTGCTCTATAGTTCTAATTGCAGTGCTTTTCGTATTTGTTGTAGAGTGTTCGAAATTAGTATATTTAGCGCTTTTGTTTTTTCAATGTTTTTCCTTTATATTATATAGCATGTTATAGATTATACTTACTTTGTGCTCTATAGTTCTAATTGCAGTGCTTTTCGTATTTGTTGTAGAGTGTTCGAAATTAGTATATTTAGCGCTTTTGTTTTTTCAATGTTTTTCCTTTATATTATATAGCATGTTATAGATTATACTTACTTTGTGCTCTATAGTTCTAATTGCAGTGCTTTTCGTATTTGTTGTAGAGTGTTCGAAATTAGTATATTTAGCGCTTTTGTTTTTTCAATGTTTTTCCTTTATATTATATAGCATGTTATAGATTATACTTACTTTGTGCTCTATAGTTCTAATTGCAGTGCTTTTCGTATTTGTTGTAGAGTGTTCGAAATTAGTATATTTAGCGCTTTTGTTTTTTCAATGTTTTTCCTTTATATTATATAGCATGTTATAGATTATACTTACTTTGTGCTCTATAGTTCTAATTGCAGTGCTTTTCGTATTTGTTGTAGAGTGTTCGAAATTAGTATATTTAGCGCTTTTGTTTTTTCAATGTTTTTCCTTTATATTATATAGCATGTTATAGATTATACTTACTTTGTGCTCTATAGTTCTAATTGCAGTGCTTTTCGTATTTGTTGTAGAGTGTTCGAAATTAGTATATTTAGCGCTTTTGTTTTTTCAATGTTTTTCCTTTATATTATATAGCATGTTATAGATTATACTTACTTTGTGCTCTATAGTTCTAATTGCAGTGCTTTTCGTATTTGTTGTAGAGTGTTCGAAATTAGTATATTTAGCGCTTTTGTTTTTTCAATGTTTTTCCTTTATATTATATAGCATGTTATAGATTATACTTACTTTGTGCTCTATAGTTCTAATTGCAGTGCTTTTCGTATTTGTTGTAGAGTGTTCGAAATTAGTATATTTAGCGCTTTTGTTTTTTCAATGTTTTTCCTTTATATTATATAGCATGTTATAGATTATACTTACTTTGTGCTCTATAGTTCTAATTGCAGTGCTTTTCGTATTTGTTGTAGAGTGTTCGAAATTAGTATATTTAGCGCTTTTGTTTTTTCAATGTTTTTCCTTTATATTATATAGCATGTTATAGATTATACTTACTTTGTGCTCTATAGTTCTAATTGCAGTGCTTTTCGTATTTGTTGTAGAGTGTTCGAAATTAGTATATTTAGCGCTTTTGTTTTTTCAATGTTTTTCCTTTATATTATATAGCATGTTATAGATTATACTTACTTTGTGCTCTATAGTTCTAATTGCAGTGCTTTTCGTATTTGTTGTAGAGTGTTCGAAATTAGTATATTTAGCGCTTTTGTTTTTTCAATGTTTTTCCTTTATATTATATAGCATGTTATAGATTATACTTACTTTGTGCTCTATAGTTCTAATTGCAGTGCTTTTCGTATTTGTTGTAGAGTGTTCGAAATTAGTATATTTAGCGCTTTTGTTTTTTCAATGTTTTTCCTTTATATTATATAGCATGTTATAGATTATACTTACTTTGTGCTCTATAGTTCTAATTGCAGTGCTTTTCGTATTTGTTGTAGAGTGTTCGAAATTAGTATATTTAGCGCTTTTGTTTTTTCAATGTTTTTCCTTTATATTATATAGCATGTTATAGATTATACTTACTTTGTGCTCTATAGTTCTAATTGCAGTGCTTTTCGTATTTGTTGTAGAGTGTTCGAAATTAGTATATTTAGCGCTTTTGTTTTTTCAATGTTTTTCCTTTATATTATATAGCATGTTATAGATTATACTTACTTTGTGCTCTATAGTTCTAATTGCAGTGCTTTTCGTATTTGTTGTAGAGTGTTCGAAATTAGTATATTTAGCGCTTTTGTTTTTTCAATGTTTTTCCTTTATATTATATAGCATGTTATAGATTATACTTACTTTGTGCTCTATAGTTCTAATTGCAGTGCTTTTCGTATTTGTTGTAGAGTGTTCGAAATTAGTATATTTAGCGCTTTTGTTTTTTCAATGTTTTTCCTTTATATTATATAGCATGTTATAGATTATACTTACTTTGTGCTCTATAGTTCTAATTGCAGTGCTTTTCGTATTTGTTGTAGAGTGTTCGAAATTAGTATATTTAGCGCTTTTGTTTTTTCAATGTTTTTCCTTTATATTATATAGCATGTTATAGATTATACTTACTTTGTGCTCTATAGTTCTAATTGCAGTGCTTTTCGTATTTGTTGTAGAGTGTTCGAAATTAGTATATTTAGCGCTTTTGTTTTTTCAATGTTTTTCCTTTATATTATATAGCATGTTATAGATTATACTTACTTTGTGCTCTATAGTTCTAATTGCAGTGCTTTTCGTATTTGTTGTAGAGTGTTCGAAATTAGTATATTTAGCGCTTTTGTTTTTTCAATGTTTTTCCTTTATATTATATAGCATGTTATAGATTATACTTACTTTGTGCTCTATAGTTCTAATTGCAGTGCTTTTCGTATTTGTTGTAGAGTGTTCGAAATTAGTATATTTAGCGCTTTTGTTTTTTCAATGTTTTTCCTTTATATTATATAGCATGTTATAGATTATACTTACTTTGTGCTCTATAGTTCTAATTGCAGTGCTTTTCGTATTTGTTGTAGAGTGTTCGAAATTAGTATATTTAGCGCTTTTGTTTTTTCAATGTTTTTCCTTTATATTATATAGCATGTTATAGATTATACTTACTTTGTGCTCTATAGTTCTAATTGCAGTGCTTTTCGTATTTGTTGTAGAGTGTTCGAAATTAGTATATTTAGCGCTTTTGTTTTTTCAATGTTTTTCCTTTATATTATATAGCATGTTATAGATTATACTTACTTTGTGCTCTATAGTTCTAATTGCAGTGCTTTTCGTATTTGTTGTAGAGTGTTCGAAATTAGTATATTTAGCGCTTTTGTTTTTTCAATGTTTTTCCTTTATATTATATAGCATGTTATAGATTATACTTACTTTGTGCTCTATAGTTCTAATTGCAGTGCTTTTCGTATTTGTTGTAGAGTGTTCGAAATTAGTATATTTAGCGCTTTTGTTTTTTCAATGTTTTTCCTTTATATTATATAGCATGTTATAGATTATACTTACTTTGTGCTCTATAGTTCTAATTGCAGTGCTTTTCGTATTTGTTGTAGAGTGTTCGAAATTAGTATATTTAGCGCTTTTGTTTTTTCAATGTTTTTCCTTTATATTATATAGCATGTTATAGATTATACTTACTTTGTGCTCTATAGTTCTAATTGCAGTGCTTTTCGTATTTGTTGTAGAGTGTTCGAAATTAGTATATTTAGCGCTTTTGTTTTTTCAATGTTTTTCCTTTATATTATATAGCATGTTATAGATTATACTTACTTTGTGCTCTATAGTTCTAATTGCAGTGCTTTTCGTATTTGTTGTAGAGTGTTCGAAATTAGTATATTTAGCGCTTTTGTTTTTTCAATGTTTTTCCTTTATATTATATAGCATGTTATAGATTATACTTACTTTGTGCTCTATAGTTCTAATTGCAGTGCTTTTCGTATTTGTTGTAGAGTGTTCGAAATTAGTATATTTAGCGCTTTTGTTTTTTCAATGTTTTTCCTTTATATTATATAGCATGTTATAGATTATACTTACTTTGTGCTCTATAGTTCTAATTGCAGTGCTTTTCGTATTTGTTGTAGAGTGTTCGAAATTAGTATATTTAGCGCTTTTGTTTTTTCAATGTTTTTCCTTTATATTATATAGCATGTTATAGATTATACTTACTTTGTGCTCTATAGTTCTAATTGCAGTGCTTTTCGTATTTGTTGTAGAGTGTTCGAAATTAGTATATTTAGCGCTTTTGTTTTTTCAATGTTTTTCCTTTATATTATATAGCATGTTATAGATTATACTTACTTTGTGCTCTATAGTTCTAATTGCAGTGCTTTTCGTATTTGTTGTAGAGTGTTCGAAATTAGTATATTTAGCGCTTTTGTTTTTTCAATGTTTTTCCTTTATATTATATAGCATGTTATAGATTATACTTACTTTGTGCTCTATAGTTCTAATTGCAGTGCTTTTCGTATTTGTTGTAGAGTGTTCGAAATTAGTATATTTAGCGCTTTTGTTTTTTCAATGTTTTTCCTTTATATTATATAGCATGTTATAGATTATACTTACTTTGTGCTCTATAGTTCTAATTGCAGTGCTTTTCGTATTTGTTGTAGAGTGTTCGAAATTAGTATATTTAGCGCTTTTGTTTTTTCAATGTTTTTCCTTTATATTATATAGCATGTTATAGATTATACTTACTTTGTGCTCTATAGTTCTAATTGCAGTGCTTTTCGTATTTGTTGTAGAGTGTTCGAAATTAGTATATTTAGCGCTTTTGTTTTTTCAATGTTTTTCCTTTATATTATATAGCATGTTATAGATTATACTTACTTTGTGCTCTATAGTTCTAATTGCAGTGCTTTTCGTATTTGTTGTAGAGTGTTCGAAATTAGTATATTTAGCGCTTTTGTTTTTTCAATGTTTTTCCTTTATATTATATAGCATGTTATAGATTATACTTACTTTGTGCTCTATAGTTCTAATTGCAGTGCTTTTCGTATTTGTTGTAGAGTGTTCGAAATTAGTATATTTAGCGCTTTTGTTTTTTCAATGTTTTTCCTTTATATTATATAGCATGTTATAGATTATACTTACTTTGTGCTCTATAGTTCTAATTGCAGTGCTTTTCGTATTTGTTGTAGAGTGTTCGAAATTAGTATATTTAGCGCTTTTGTTTTTTCAATGTTTTTCCTTTATATTATATAGCATGTTATAGATTATACTTACTTTGTGCTCTATAGTTCTAATTGCAGTGCTTTTCGTATTTGTTGTAGAGTGTTCGAAATTAGTATATTTAGCGCTTTTGTTTTTTCAATGTTTTTCCTTTATATTATATAGCATGTTATAGATTATACTTACTTTGTGCTCTATAGTTCTAATTGCAGTGCTTTTCGTATTTGTTGTAGAGTGTTCGAAATTAGTATATTTAGCGCTTTTGTTTTTTCAATGTTTTTCCTTTATATTATATAGCATGTTATAGATTATACTTACTTTGTGCTCTATAGTTCTAATTGCAGTGCTTTTCGTATTTGTTGTAGAGTGTTCGAAATTAGTATATTTAGCGCTTTTGTTTTTTCAATGTTTTTCCTTTATATTATATAGCATGTTATAGATTATACTTACTTTGTGCTCTATAGTTCTAATTGCAGTGCTTTTCGTATTTGTTGTAGAGTGTTCGAAATTAGTATATTTAGCGCTTTTGTTTTTTCAATGTTTTTCCTTTATATTATATAGCATGTTATAGATTATACTTACTTTGTGCTCTATAGTTCTAATTGCAGTGCTTTTCGTATTTGTTGTAGAGTGTTCGAAATTAGTATATTTAGCGCTTTTGTTTTTTCAATGTTTTTCCTTTATATTATATAGCATGTTATAGATTATACTTACTTTGTGCTCTATAGTTCTAATTGCAGTGCTTTTCGTATTTGTTGTAGAGTGTTCGAAATTAGTATATTTAGCGCTTTTGTTTTTTCAATGTTTTTCCTTTATATTATATAGCATGTTATAGATTATACTTACTTTGTGCTCTATAGTTCTAATTGCAGTGCTTTTCGTATTTGTTGTAGAGTGTTCGAAATTAGTATATTTAGCGCTTTTGTTTTTTCAATGTTTTTCCTTTATATTATATAGCATGTTATAGATTATACTTACTTTGTGCTCTATAGTTCTAATTGCAGTGCTTTTCGTATTTGTTGTAGAGTGTTCGAAATTAGTATATTTAGCGCTTTTGTTTTTTCAATGTTTTTCCTTTATATTATATAGCATGTTATAGATTATACTTACTTTGTGCTCTATAGTTCTAATTGCAGTGCTTTTCGTATTTGTTGTAGAGTGTTCGAAATTAGTATATTTAGCGCTTTTGTTTTTTCAATGTTTTTCCTTTATATTATATAGCATGTTATAGATTATACTTACTTTGTGCTCTATAGTTCTAATTGCAGTGCTTTTCGTATTTGTTGTAGAGTGTTCGAAATTAGTATATTTAGCGCTTTTGTTTTTTCAATGTTTTTCCTTTATATTATATAGCATGTTATAGATTATACTTACTTTGTGCTCTATAGTTCTAATTGCAGTGCTTTTCGTATTTGTTGTAGAGTGTTCGAAATTAGTATATTTAGCGCTTTTGTTTTTTCAATGTTTTTCCTTTATATTATATAGCATGTTATAGATTATACTTACTTTGTGCTCTATAGTTCTAATTGCAGTGCTTTTCGTATTTGTTGTAGAGTGTTCGAAATTAGTATATTTAGCGCTTTTGTTTTTTCAATGTTTTTCCTTTATATTATATAGCATGTTATAGATTATACTTACTTTGTGCTCTATAGTTCTAATTGCAGTGCTTTTCGTATTTGTTGTAGAGTGTTCGAAATTAGTATATTTAGCGCTTTTGTTTTTTCAATGTTTTTCCTTTATATTATATAGCATGTTATAGATTATACTTACTTTGTGCTCTATAGTTCTAATTGCAGTGCTTTTCGTATTTGTTGTAGAGTGTTCGAAATTAGTATATTTAGCGCTTTTGTTTTTTCAATGTTTTTCCTTTATATTATATAGCATGTTATAGATTATACTTACTTTGTGCTCTATAGTTCTAATTGCAGTGCTTTTCGTATTTGTTGTAGAGTGTTCGAAATTAGTATATTTAGCGCTTTTGTTTTTTCAATGTTTTTCCTTTATATTATATAGCATGTTATAGATTATACTTACTTTGTGCTCTATAGTTCTAATTGCAGTGCTTTTCGTATTTGTTGTAGAGTGTTCGAAATTAGTATATTTAGCGCTTTTGTTTTTTCAATGTTTTTCCTTTATATTATATAGCATGTTATAGATTATACTTACTTTGTGCTCTATAGTTCTAATTGCAGTGCTTTTCGTATTTGTTGTAGAGTGTTCGAAATTAGTATATTTAGCGCTTTTGTTTTTTCAATGTTTTTCCTTTATATTATATAGCATGTTATAGATTATACTTACTTTGTGCTCTATAGTTCTAATTGCAGTGCTTTTCGTATTTGTTGTAGAGTGTTCGAAATTAGTATATTTAGCGCTTTTGTTTTTTCAATGTTTTTCCTTTATATTATATAGCATGTTATAGATTATACTTACTTTGTGCTCTATAGTTCTAATTGCAGTGCTTTTCGTATTTGTTGTAGAGTGTTCGAAATTAGTATATTTAGCGCTTTTGTTTTTTCAATGTTTTTCCTTTATATTATATAGCATGTTATAGATTATACTTACTTTGTGCTCTATAGTTCTAATTGCAGTGCTTTTCGTATTTGTTGTAGAGTGTTCGAAATTAGTATATTTAGCGCTTTTGTTTTTTCAATGTTTTTCCTTTATATTATATAGCATGTTATAGATTATACTTACTTTGTGCTCTATAGTTCTAATTGCAGTGCTTTTCGTATTTGTTGTAGAGTGTTCGAAATTAGTATATTTAGCGCTTTTGTTTTTTCAATGTTTTTCCTTTATATTATATAGCATGTTATAGATTATACTTACTTTGTGCTCTATAGTTCTAATTGCAGTGCTTTTCGTATTTGTTGTAGAGTGTTCGAAATTAGTATATTTAGCGCTTTTGTTTTTTCAATGTTTTTCCTTTATATTATATAGCATGTTATAGATTATACTTACTTTGTGCTCTATAGTTCTAATTGCAGTGCTTTTCGTATTTGTTGTAGAGTGTTCGAAATTAGTATATTTAGCGCTTTTGTTTTTTCAATGTTTTTCCTTTATATTATATAGCATGTTATAGATTATACTTACTTTGTGCTCTATAGTTCTAATTGCAGTGCTTTTCGTATTTGTTGTAGAGTGTTCGAAATTAGTATATTTAGCGCTTTTGTTTTTTCAATGTTTTTCCTTTATATTATATAGCATGTTATAGATTATACTTACTTTGTGCTCTATAGTTCTAATTGCAGTGCTTTTCGTATTTGTTGTAGAGTGTTCGAAATTAGTATATTTAGCGCTTTTGTTTTTTCAATGTTTTTCCTTTATATTATATAGCATGTTATAGATTATACTTACTTTGTGCTCTATAGTTCTAATTGCAGTGCTTTTCGTATTTGTTGTAGAGTGTTCGAAATTAGTATATTTAGCGCTTTTGTTTTTTCAATGTTTTTCCTTTATATTATATAGCATGTTATAGATTATACTTACTTTGTGCTCTATAGTTCTAATTGCAGTGCTTTTCGTATTTGTTGTAGAGTGTTCGAAATTAGTATATTTAGCGCTTTTGTTTTTTCAATGTTTTTCCTTTATATTATATAGCATGTTATAGATTATACTTACTTTGTGCTCTATAGTTCTAATTGCAGTGCTTTTCGTATTTGTTGTAGAGTGTTCGAAATTAGTATATTTAGCGCTTTTGTTTTTTCAATGTTTTTCCTTTATATTATATAGCATGTTATAGATTATACTTACTTTGTGCTCTATAGTTCTAATTGCAGTGCTTTTCGTATTTGTTGTAGAGTGTTCGAAATTAGTATATTTAGCGCTTTTGTTTTTTCAATGTTTTTCCTTTATATTATATAGCATGTTATAGATTATACTTACTTTGTGCTCTATAGTTCTAATTGCAGTGCTTTTCGTATTTGTTGTAGAGTGTTCGAAATTAGTATATTTAGCGCTTTTGTTTTTTCAATGTTTTTCCTTTATATTATATAGCATGTTATAGATTATACTTACTTTGTGCTCTATAGTTCTAATTGCAGTGCTTTTCGTATTTGTTGTAGAGTGTTCGAAATTAGTATATTTAGCGCTTTTGTTTTTTCAATGTTTTTCCTTTATATTATATAGCATGTTATAGATTATACTTACTTTGTGCTCTATAGTTCTAATTGCAGTGCTTTTCGTATTTGTTGTAGAGTGTTCGAAATTAGTATATTTAGCGCTTTTGTTTTTTCAATGTTTTTCCTTTATATTATATAGCATGTTATAGATTATACTTACTTTGTGCTCTATAGTTCTAATTGCAGTGCTTTTCGTATTTGTTGTAGAGTGTTCGAAATTAGTATATTTAGCGCTTTTGTTTTTTCAATGTTTTTCCTTTATATTATATAGCATGTTATAGATTATACTTACTTTGTGCTCTATAGTTCTAATTGCAGTGCTTTTCGTATTTGTTGTAGAGTGTTCGAAATTAGTATATTTAGCGCTTTTGTTTTTTCAATGTTTTTCCTTTATATTATATAGCATGTTATAGATTATACTTACTTTGTGCTCTATAGTTCTAATTGCAGTGCTTTTCGTATTTGTTGTAGAGTGTTCGAAATTAGTATATTTAGCGCTTTTGTTTTTTCAATGTTTTTCCTTTATATTATATAGCATGTTATAGATTATACTTACTTTGTGCTCTATAGTTCTAATTGCAGTGCTTTTCGTATTTGTTGTAGAGTGTTCGAAATTAGTATATTTAGCGCTTTTGTTTTTTCAATGTTTTTCCTTTATATTATATAGCATGTTATAGATTATACTTACTTTGTGCTCTATAGTTCTAATTGCAGTGCTTTTCGTATTTGTTGTAGAGTGTTCGAAATTAGTATATTTAGCGCTTTTGTTTTTTCAATGTTTTTCCTTTATATTATATAGCATGTTATAGATTATACTTACTTTGTGCTCTATAGTTCTAATTGCAGTGCTTTTCGTATTTGTTGTAGAGTGTTCGAAATTAGTATATTTAGCGCTTTTGTTTTTTCAATGTTTTTCCTTTATATTATATAGCATGTTATAGATTATACTTACTTTGTGCTCTATAGTTCTAATTGCAGTGCTTTTCGTATTTGTTGTAGAGTGTTCGAAATTAGTATATTTAGCGCTTTTGTTTTTTCAATGTTTTTCCTTTATATTATATAGCATGTTATAGATTATACTTACTTTGTGCTCTATAGTTCTAATTGCAGTGCTTTTCGTATTTGTTGTAGAGTGTTCGAAATTAGTATATTTAGCGCTTTTGTTTTTTCAATGTTTTTCCTTTATATTATATAGCATGTTATAGATTATACTTACTTTGTGCTCTATAGTTCTAATTGCAGTGCTTTTCGTATTTGTTGTAGAGTGTTCGAAATTAGTATATTTAGCGCTTTTGTTTTTTCAATGTTTTTCCTTTATATTATATAGCATGTTATAGATTATACTTACTTTGTGCTCTATAGTTCTAATTGCAGTGCTTTTCGTATTTGTTGTAGAGTGTTCGAAATTAGTATATTTAGCGCTTTTGTTTTTTCAATGTTTTTCCTTTATATTATATAGCATGTTATAGATTATACTTACTTTGTGCTCTATAGTTCTAATTGCAGTGCTTTTCGTATTTGTTGTAGAGTGTTCGAAATTAGTATATTTAGCGCTTTTGTTTTTTCAATGTTTTTCCTTTATATTATATAGCATGTTATAGATTATACTTACTTTGTGCTCTATAGTTCTAATTGCAGTGCTTTTCGTATTTGTTGTAGAGTGTTCGAAATTAGTATATTTAGCGCTTTTGTTTTTTCAATGTTTTTCCTTTATATTATATAGCATGTTATAGATTATACTTACTTTGTGCTCTATAGTTCTAATTGCAGTGCTTTTCGTATTTGTTGTAGAGTGTTCGAAATTAGTATATTTAGCGCTTTTGTTTTTTCAATGTTTTTCCTTTATATTATATAGCATGTTATAGATTATACTTACTTTGTGCTCTATAGTTCTAATTGCAGTGCTTTTCGTATTTGTTGTAGAGTGTTCGAAATTAGTATATTTAGCGCTTTTGTTTTTTCAATGTTTTTCCTTTATATTATATAGCATGTTATAGATTATACTTACTTTGTGCTCTATAGTTCTAATTGCAGTGCTTTTCGTATTTGTTGTAGAGTGTTCGAAATTAGTATATTTAGCGCTTTTGTTTTTTCAATGTTTTTCCTTTATATTATATAGCATGTTATAGATTATACTTACTTTGTGCTCTATAGTTCTAATTGCAGTGCTTTTCGTATTTGTTGTAGAGTGTTCGAAATTAGTATATTTAGCGCTTTTGTTTTTTCAATGTTTTTCCTTTATATTATATAGCATGTTATAGATTATACTTACTTTGTGCTCTATAGTTCTAATTGCAGTGCTTTTCGTATTTGTTGTAGAGTGTTCGAAATTAGTATATTTAGCGCTTTTGTTTTTTCAATGTTTTTCCTTTATATTATATAGCATGTTATAGATTATACTTACTTTGTGCTCTATAGTTCTAATTGCAGTGCTTTTCGTATTTGTTGTAGAGTGTTCGAAATTAGTATATTTAGCGCTTTTGTTTTTTCAATGTTTTTCCTTTATATTATATAGCATGTTATAGATTATACTTACTTTGTGCTCTATAGTTCTAATTGCAGTGCTTTTCGTATTTGTTGTAGAGTGTTCGAAATTAGTATATTTAGCGCTTTTGTTTTTTCAATGTTTTTCCTTTATATTATATAGCATGTTATAGATTATACTTACTTTGTGCTCTATAGTTCTAATTGCAGTGCTTTTCGTATTTGTTGTAGAGTGTTCGAAATTAGTATATTTAGCGCTTTTGTTTTTTCAATGTTTTTCCTTTATATTATATAGCATGTTATAGATTATACTTACTTTGTGCTCTATAGTTCTAATTGCAGTGCTTTTCGTATTTGTTGTAGAGTGTTCGAAATTAGTATATTTAGCGCTTTTGTTTTTTCAATGTTTTTCCTTTATATTATATAGCATGTTATAGATTATACTTACTTTGTGCTCTATAGTTCTAATTGCAGTGCTTTTCGTATTTGTTGTAGAGTGTTCGAAATTAGTATATTAGCGCTTTTGTTTTTTCAATGTTTTTCCTTTATATTATATAGCATGTTATAGATTATACTTACTTTGTGCTCTATAGTTCTAATTGCAGTGCTTTTCGTATTTGTTGTAGAGTGTTCGAAATTAGTATATTTAGCGCTTTTGTTTTTTCAATGTTTTTCCTTTATATTATATAGCATGTTATAGATTATACTTACTTTGTGCTCTATAGTTCTAATTGCAGTGCTTTTCGTATTTGTTGTAGAGTGTTCGAAATTAGTATATTTAGCGCTTTTGTTTTTTCAATGTTTTTCCTTTATATTATATAGCATGTTATAGATTATACTTACTTTGTGCTCTATAGTTCTAATTGCAGTGCTTTTCGTATTTGTTGTAGAGTGTTCGAAATTAGTATTTAGCGCTTTTGTTTTTTCAATGTTTTTCCTTTATATTATATAGCATGTTATAGATTATACTTACTTTGTGCTCTATAGTTCTAATTGCAGTGCTTTTCGTATTTGTTGTAGAGTGTTCGAAATTAGTATATTTAGCGCTTTTGTTTTTTCAATGTTTTTCCTTTATATTATATAGCATGTTATAGATTATACTTACTTTGTGCTCTATAGTTCTAATTGCAGTGCTTTTCGTATTTGTTGTAGAGTGTTCGAAATTAGTATATTTAGCGCTTTTGTTTTTTCAATGTTTTTCCTTTATATTATATAGCATGTTATAGATTATACTTACTTTGTGCTCTATAGTTCTAATTGCAGTGCTTTTCGTATTTGTTGTAGAGTGTTCGAAATTAGTATATTTAGCGCTTTTGTTTTTTCAATGTTTTTCCTTTATATTATATAGCATGTTATAGATTATACTTACTTTGTGCTCTATAGTTCTAATTGCAGTGCTTTTCGTATTTGTTGTAGAGTGTTCGAAATTAGTATTTAGCGCTTTTGTTTTTTCAATGTTTTTCCTTTATATTATATAGCATGTTATAGATTATACTTACTTTGTGCTCTATAGTTCTAATTGCAGTGCTTTTCGTATTTGTTGTAGAGTGTTCGAAATTAGTATATTTAGCGCTTTTGTTTTTTCAATGTTTTTCCTTTATATTATATAGCATGTTATAGATTATACTTACTTTGTGCTCTATAGTTCTAATTGCAGTGCTTTTCGTATTTGTTGTAGAGTGTTCGAAATTAGTATTTAGCGCTTTTGTTTTTTCAATGTTTTTCCTTTATATTATATAGCATGTTATAGATTATACTTACTTTGTGCTCTATAGTTCTAATTGCAGTGCTTTTCGTATTTGTTGTAGAGTGTTCGAAATTAGTATATTTAGCGCTTTTGTTTTTTCAATGTTTTTCCTTTATATTATATAGCATGTTATAGATTATACTTACTTTGTGCTCTATAGTTCTAATTGCAGTGCTTTTCGTATTTGTTGTAGAGTGTTCGAAATTAGTACATTTAGCGCTTTTGTTTTTTCAATGTTTTTCCTTTATATTATATAGCATGTTATAGATTATACTTACTTTGTGCTCTATAGTTCTAATTGCAGTGCTTTTCGTATTTGTTGTAGAGTGTTCGAAATTAGTACATTTAGCGCTTTTGTTTTTTCAATGTTTTTCCTTTATATTATATAGCATGTTATAGATTATACTTACTTTGTGCTCTATAGTTCTAATTGCAGTGCTTTTCGTATTTGTTGTAGAGTGTTCGAAATTAGTATATTTAGCGCTTTTGTTTTTTCAATGTTTTTCCTTTATATTATATAGCATGTTATAGATTATACTTACTTTGTGCTCTATAGTTCTAATTGCAGTGCTTTTCGTATTTGTTGTAGAGTGTTCGAAATTAGTATATTTAGCGCTTTTGTTTTTTCAATGTTTTTCCTTTATATTATATAGCATGTTATAGATTATACTTACTTTGTGCTCTATAGTTCTAATTGCAGTGCTTTTCGTATTTGTTGTAGAGTGTTCGAAATTAGTATATTTAGCGCTTTTGTTTTTTCAATGTTTTTCCTTTATATTATATAGCATGTTATAGATTATACTTACTTTGTGCTCTATAGTTCTAATTGCAGTGCTTTTCGTATTTGTTGTAGAGTGTTCGAAATTAGTATATTTAGCGCTTTTGTTTTTTCAATGTTTTTCCTTTATATTATATAGCATGTTATAGATTATACTTACTTTGTGCTCTATAGTTCTAATTGCAGTGCTTTTCGTATTTGTTGTAGAGTGTTCGAAATTAGTACATTTAGCGCTTTTGTTTTTTCAATGTTTTTCCTTTATATTATATAGCATGTTATAGATTATACTTACTTTGTGCTCTATAGTTCTAATTGCAGTGCTTTTCGTATTTGTTGTAGAGTGTTCGAAATTAGTACATTTAGCGCTTTTGTTTTTTCAATGTTTTTCCTTTATATTATATAGCATGTTATAGATTATACTTACTTTGTGCTCTATAGTTCTAATTGCAGTGCTTTTCGTATTTGTTGTAGAGTGTTCGAAATTAGTATATTTAGCGCTTTTGTTTTTTCAATGTTTTTCCTTTATATTATATAGCATGTTATAGATTATACTTACTTTGTGCTCTATAGTTCTAATTGCAGTGCTTTTCGTATTTGTTGTAGAGTGTTCGAAATTAGTACATTTAGCGCTTTTGTTTTTTCAATGTTTTTCCTTTATATTATATAGCATGTTATAGATTATACTTACTTTGTGCTCTATAGTTCTAATTGCAGTGCTTTTCGTATTTGTTGTAGAGTGTTCGAAATTAGTATATTTAGCGCTTTTGTTTTTTCAATGTTTTTCCTTTATATTATATAGCATGTTATAGATTATACTTACTTTGTGCTCTATAGTTCTAATTGCAGTGCTTTTCGTATTTGTTGTAGAGTGTTCGAAATTAGTACATTTAGCGCTTTTGTTTTTTCAATGTTTTTCCTTTATATTATATAGCATGTTATAGATTATACTTACTTTGTGCTCTATAGTTCTAATTGCAGTGCTTTTCGTATTTGTTGTAGAGTGTTCGAAATTAGTATATTTAGCGCTTTTGTTTTTTCAATGTTTTTCCTTTATATTATATAGCATGTTATAGATTATACTTACTTTGTGCTCTATAGTTCTAATTGCAGTGCTTTTCGTATTTGTTGTAGAGTGTTCGAAATTAGTACATTTAGCGCTTTTGTTTTTTCAATGTTTTTCCTTTATATTATATAGCATGTTATAGATTATACTTACTTTGTGCTCTATAGTTCTAATTGCAGTGCTTTTCGTATTTGTTGTAGAGTGTTCGAAATTAGTACATTTAGCGCTTTTGTTTTTTCAATGTTTTTCCTTTATATTATATAGCATGTTATAGATTATACTTACTTTGTGCTCTATAGTTCTAATTGCAGTGCTTTTCGTATTTGTTGTAGAGTGTTCGAAATTAGTATATTTAGCGCTTTTGTTTTTTCAATGTTTTTCCTTTATATTATATAGCATGTTATAGATTATACTTACTTTGTGCTCTATAGTTCTAATTGCAGTGCTTTTCGTATTTGTTGTAGAGTGTTCGAAATTAGTATATTTAGCGCTTTTGTTTTTTCAATGTTTTTCCTTTATATTATATAGCATGTTATAGATTATACTTACTTTGTGCTCTATAGTTCTAATTGCAGTGCTTTTCGTATTTGTTGTAGAGTGTTCGAAATTAGTACATTTAGCGCTTTTGTTTTTTCAATGTTTTTCCTTTATATTATATAGCATGTTATAGATTATACTTACTTTGTGCTCTATAGTTCTAATTGCAGTGCTTTTCGTATTTGTTGTAGAGTGTTCGAAATTAGTATATTTAGCGCTTTTGTTTTTTCAATGTTTTTCCTTTATATTATATAGCATGTTATAGATTATACTTACTTTGTGCTCTATAGTTCTAATTGCAGTGCTTTTCGTATTTGTTGTAGAGTGTTCGAAATTAGTATATTTAGCGCTTTTGTTTTTTCAATGTTTTTCCTTTATATTATATAGCATGTTATAGATTATACTTACTTTGTGCTCTATAGTTCTAATTGCAGTGCTTTTCGTATTTGTTGTAGAGTGTTCGAAATTAGTATATTTAGCGCTTTTGTTTTTTCAATGTTTTTCTTTTATATTATATAGCATGTTATAGATTATACTTACTTTGTGCTCTATAGTTCTAATTGCAGTGCTTTTCGTATTTGTTGTAGAGTGTTCGAAATTAGTACATTTAGCGCTTTTGTTTTTTCAATGTTTTTCCTTTATATTATATAGCATGTTATAGATTATACTTACTTTGTGCTCTATAGTTCTAATTGCAGTGCTTTTCGTATTTGTTGTAGAGTGTTCGAAATTAGTATATTTAGCGCTTTTGTTTTTTCAATGTTTTTCCTTTATATTATATAGCATGTTATAGATTATACTTACTTTGTGCTCTATAGTTCTAATTGCAGTGCTTTTCGTATTTGTTGTAGAGTGTTCGAAATTAGTACATTTAGCGCTTTTGTTTTTTCAATGTTTTTCCTTTATATTATATAGCATGTTATAGATTATACTTACTTTGTGCTCTATAGTTCTAATTGCAGTGCTTTTCGTATTTGTTGTAGAGTGTTCGAAATTAGTATATTTAGCGCTTTTGTTTTTTCAATGTTTTTCCTTTATATTATATAGCATGTTATAGATTATACTTACTTTGTGCTCTATAGTTCTAATTGCAGTGCTTTTCGTATTTGTTGTAGAGTGTTCGAAATTAGTACATTTAGCGCTTTTGTTTTTTCAATGTTTTTCCTTTATATTATATAGCATGTTATAGATTATACTTACTTTGTGCTCTATAGTTCTAATTGCAGTGCTTTTCGTATTTGTTGTAGAGTGTTCGAAATTAGTATATTTAGCGCTTTTGTTTTTTCAATGTTTTTCCTTTATATTATATAGCATGTTATAGATTATACTTACTTTGTGCTCTATAGTTCTAATTGCAGTGCTTTTCGTATTTGTTGTAGAGTGTTCGAAATTAGTACATTTAGCGCTTTTGTTTTTTCAATGTTTTTCCTTTATATTATATAGCATGTTATAGATTATACTTACTTTGTGCTCTATAGTTCTAATTGCAGTGCTTTTCGTATTTGTTGTAGAGTGTTCGAAATTAGTATATTTAGCGCTTTTGTTTTTTCAATGTTTTTCCTTTATATTATATAGCATGTTATAGATTATACTTACTTTGTGCTCTATAGTTCTAATTGCAGTGCTTTTCGTATTTGTTGTAGAGTGTTCGAAATTAGTACATTTAGCGCTTTTGTTTTTTCAATGTTTTTCCTTTATATTATATAGCATGTTATAGATTATACTTACTTTGTGCTCTATAGTTCTAATTGCAGTGCTTTTCGTATTTGTTGTAGAGTGTTCGAAATTAGTACATTTAGCGCTTTTGTTTTTTCAATGTTTTTCCTTTATATTATATAGCATGTTATAGATTATACTTACTTTGTGCTCTATAGTTCTAATTGCAGTGCTTTTCGTATTTGTTGTAGAGTGTTCGAAATTAGTATATTTAGCGCTTTTGTTTTTTCAATGTTTTTCCTTTATATTATATAGCATGTTATAGATTATACTTACTTTGTGCTCTATAGTTCTAATTGCAGTGCTTTTCGTATTTGTTGTAGAGTGTTCGAAATTAGTATATTTAGCGCTTTTGTTTTTTCAATGTTTTTCCTTTATATTATATAGCATGTTATAGATTATACTTACTTTGTGCTCTATAGTTCTAATTGCAGTGCTTTTCGTATTTGTTGTAGAGTGTTCGAAATTAGTACATTTAGCGCTTTTGTTTTTTCAATGTTTTTCCTTTATATTATATAGCATGTTATAGATTATACTTACTTTGTGCTCTATAGTTCTAATTGCAGTGCTTTTCGTATTTGTTGTAGAGTGTTCGAAATTAGTATATTTAGCGCTTTTGTTTTTTCAATGTTTTTCCTTTATATTATATAGCATGTTATAGATTATACTTACTTTGTGCTCTATAGTTCTAATTGCAGTGCTTTTCGTATTTGTTGTAGAGTGTTCGAAATTAGTATATTTAGCGCTTTTGTTTTTTCAATGTTTTTCCTTTATATTATATAGCATGTTATAGATTATACTTACTTTGTGCTCTATAGTTCTAATTGCAGTGCTTTTCGTATTTGTTGTAGAGTGTTCGAAATTAGTACATTTAGCGCTTTTGTTTTTTCAATGTTTTTCCTTTATATTATATAGCATGTTATAGATTATACTTACTTTGTGCTCTATAGTTCTAATTGCAGTGCTTTTCGTATTTGTTGTAGAGTGTTCGAAATTAGTACATTTAGCGCTTTTGTTTTTTCAATGTTTTTCCTTTATATTATATAGCATGTTATAGATTATACTTACTTTGTGCTCTATAGTTCTAATTGCAGTGCTTTTCGTATTTGTTGTAGAGTGTTCGAAATTAGTATATTTAGCGCTTTTGTTTTTTCAATGTTTTTCCTTTATATTATATAGCATGTTATAGATTATACTTACTTTGTGCTCTATAGTTCTAATTGCAGTGCTTTTCGTATTTGTTGTAGAGTGTTCGAAATTAGTATATTTAGCGCTTTTGTTTTTTCAATGTTTTTCCTTTATATTATATAGCATGTTATAGATTATACTTACTTTGTGCTCTATAGTTCTAATTGCAGTGCTTTTCGTATTTGTTGTAGAGTGTTCGAAATTAGTATATTTAGCGCTTTTGTTTTTTCAATGTTTTTCCTTTATATTATATAGCATGTTATAGATTATACTTACTTTGTGCTCTATAGTTCTAATTGCAGTGCTTTTCGTATTTGTTGTAGAGTGTTCGAAATTAGTATATTTAGCGCTTTTGTTTTTTCAATGTTTTTCCTTTATATTATATAGCATGTTATAGATTATACTTACTTTGTGCTCTATAGTTCTAATTGCAGTGCTTTTCGTATTTGTTGTAGAGTGTTCGAAATTAGTATATTTAGCGCTTTTGTTTTTTCAATGTTTTTCCTTTATATTATATAGCATGTTATAGATTATACTTACTTTGTGCTCTATAGTTCTAATTGCAGTGCTTTTCGTATTTGTTGTAGAGTGTTCGAAATTAGTACATTTAGCGCTTTTGTTTTTTCAATGTTTTTCCTTTATATTATATAGCATGTTATAGATTATACTTACTTTGTGCTCTATAGTTCTAATTGCAGTGCTTTTCGTATTTGTTGTAGAGTGTTCGAAATTAGTATATTTAGCGCTTTTGTTTTTTCAATGTTTTTCCTTTATATTATATAGCATGTTATAGATTATACTTACTTTGTGCTCTATAGTTCTAATTGCAGTGCTTTTCGTATTTGTTGTAGAGTGTTCGAAATTAGTATATTTAGCGCTTTTGTTTTTTCAATGTTTTTCCTTTATATTATATAGCATGTTATAGATTATACTTACTTTGTGCTCTATAGTTCTAATTGCAGTGCTTTTCGTATTTGTTGTAGAGTGTTCGAAATTAGTATATTTAGCGCTTTTGTTTTTTCAATGTTTTTCCTTTATATTATATAGCATGTTATAGATTATACTTACTTTGTGCTCTATAGTTCTAATTGCAGTGCTTTTCGTATTTGTTGTAGAGTGTTCGAAATTAGTACATTTAGCGCTTTTGTTTTTTCAATGTTTTTCCTTTATATTATATAGCATGTTATAGATTATACTTACTTTGTGCTCTATAGTTCTAATTGCAGTGCTTTTCGTATTTGTTGTAGAGTGTTCGAAATTAGTATATTTAGCGCTTTTGTTTTTTCAATGTTTTTCCTTTATATTATATAGCATGTTATAGATTATACTTACTTTGTGCTCTATAGTTCTAATTGCAGTGCTTTTCGTATTTGTTGTAGAGTGTTCGAAATTAGTATATTTAGCGCTTTTGTTTTTTCAATGTTTTTCCTTTATATTATATAGCATGTTATAGATTATACTTACTTTGTGCTCTATAGTTCTAATTGCAGTGCTTTTCGTATTTGTTGTAGAGTGTTCGAAATTAGTATATTTAGCGCTTTTGTTTTTTCAATGTTTTTCCTTTATATTATATAGCATGTTATAGATTATACTTACTTTGTGCTCTATAGTTCTAATTGCAGTGCTTTTCGTATTTGTTGTAGAGTGTTCGAAATTAGTACATTTAGCGCTTTTGTTTTTTCAATGTTTTTCCTTTATATTATATAGCATGTTATAGATTATACTTACTTTGTGCTCTATAGTTCTAATTGCAGTGCTTTTCGTATTTGTTGTAGAGTGTTCGAAATTAGTATATTTAGCGCTTTTGTTTTTTCAATGTTTTTCCTTTATATTATATAGCATGTTATAGATTATACTTACTTTGTGCTCTATAGTTCTAATTGCAGTGCTTTTCGTATTTGTTGTAGAGTGTTCGAAATTAGTATATTTAGCGCTTTTGTTTTTTCAATGTTTTTCCTTTATATTATATAGCATGTTATAGATTATACTTACTTTGTGCTCTATAGTTCTAATTGCAGTGCTTTTCGTATTTGTTGTAGAGTGTTCGAAATTAGTACATTTAGCGCTTTTGTTTTTTCAATGTTTTTCCTTTATATTATATAGCATGTTATAGATTATACTTACTTTGTGCTCTATAGTTCTAATTGCAGTGCTTTTCGTATTTGTTGTAGAGTGTTCGAAATTAGTATATTTAGCGCTTTTGTTTTTTCAATGTTTTCCTTTATATTATATAGCATGTTATAGATTATACTTACTTTGTGCTCTATAGTTCTAATTGCAGTGCTTTTCGTATTTGTTGTAGAGTGTTCGAAATTAGTATATTTAGCGCTTTTGTTTTTTCAATGTTTTTCCTTTATATTATATAGCATGTTATAGATTATACTTACTTTGTGCTCTATAGTTCTAATTGCAGTGCTTTTCGTATTTGTTGTAGAGTGTTCGAAATTAGTACATTTAGCGCTTTTGTTTTTTCAATGTTTTTCCTTTATATTATATAGCATGTTATAGATTATACTTACTTTGTGCTCTATAGTTCTAATTGCAGTGCTTTTCGTATTTGTTGTAGAGTGTTCGAAATTAGTATATTTAGCGCTTTTGTTTTTTCAATGTTTTTCCTTTATATTATATAGCATGTTATAGATTATACTTACTTTGTGCTCTATAGTTCTAATTGCAGTGCTTTTCGTATTTGTTGTAGAGTGTTCGAAATTAGTACATTTAGCGCTTTTGTTTTTTCAATGTTTTTCCTTTATATTATATAGCATGTTATAGATTATACTTACTTTGTGCTCTATAGTTCTAATTGCAGTGCTTTTCGTATTTGTTGTAGAGTGTTCGAAATTAGTATATTTAGCGCTTTTGTTTTTTCAATGTTTTTCCTTTATTATATAGCATGTTATAGATTATACTTACTTTGTGCTCTATAGTTCTAATTGCAGTGCTTTTCGTATTTGTTGTAGAGTGTTCGAAATTAGTATATTTAGCGCTTTTGTTTTTTCAATGTTTTTCCTTTATATTATATAGCATGTTATAGATTATACTTACTTTGTGCTCTATAGTTCTAATTGCAGTGCTTTTCGTATTTGTTGTAGAGTGTTCGAAATTAGTATATTTAGCGCTTTTGTTTTTTCAATGTTTTTCCTTTATATTATATAGCATGTTATAGATTATACTTACTTTGTGCTCTATAGTTCTAATTGCAGTGCTTTTCGTATTTGTTGTAGAGTGTTCGAAATTAGTATATTTAGCGCTTTTGTTTTTTCAATGTTTTTCCTTTATATTATATAGCATGTTATAGATTATACTTACTTTGTGCTCTATAGTTCTAATTGCAGTGCTTTTCGTATTTGTTGTAGAGTGTTCGAAATTAGTACATTTAGCGCTTTTGTTTTTTCAATGTTTTTCCTTTATATTATATAGCATGTTATAGATTATACTTACTTTGTGCTCTATAGTTCTAATTGCAGTGCTTTTCGTATTTGTTGTAGAGTGTTCGAAATTAGTACATTTAGCGCTTTTGTTTTTTCAATGTTTTTCCTTTATATTATATAGCATGTTATAGATTATACTTACTTTGTGCTCTATAGTTCTAATTGCAGTGCTTTTCGTATTTGTTGTAGAGTGTTCGAAATTAGTATATTTAGCGCTTTTGTTTTTTCAATGTTTTTCCTTTATATTATATAGCATGTTATAGATTATACTTACTTTGTGCTCTATAGTTCTAATTGCAGTGCTTTTCGTATTTGTTGTAGAGTGTTCGAAATTAGTATATTTAGCGCTTTTGTTTTTTCAATGTTTTTCCTTTATATTATATAGCATGTTATAGATTATACTTACTTTGTGCTCTATAGTTCTAATTGCAGTGCTTTTCGTATTTGTTGTAGAGTGTTCGAAATTAGTATATTTAGCGCTTTTGTTTTTTCAATGTTTTTCCTTTATATTATATAGCATGTTATAGATTATACTTACTTTGTGCTCTATAGTTCTAATTGCAGTGCTTTTCGTATTTGTTGTAGAGTGTTCGAAATTAGTATATTTAGCGCTTTTGTTTTTCAATGTTTTCCTTTATATTATATAGCATGTTATAGATTATACTTACTTTGTGCTCTATAGTTCTAATTGCAGTGCTTTTCGTATTTGTTGTAGAGTGTTCGAAATTAGTATATTTAGCGCTTTTGTTTTTTCAATGTTTTTCCTTTATATTATATAGCATGTTATAGATTATACTTACTTTGTGCTCTATAGTTCTAATTGCAGTGCTTTTCGTATTTGTTGTAGAGTGTTCGAAATTAGTACATTTAGCGCTTTTGTTTTTTCAATGTTTTTCCTTTATATTATATAGCATGTTATAGATTATACTTACTTTGTGCTCTATAGTTCTAATTGCAGTGCTTTTCGTATTTGTTGTAGAGTGTTCGAAATTAGTATATTTAGCGCTTTTGTTTTTTCAATGTTTTTCCTTTATATTATATAGCATGTTATAGATTATACTTACTTTGTGCTCTATAGTTCTAATTGCAGTGCTTTTCGTATTTGTTGTAGAGTGTTCGAAATTAGTACATTTAGCGCTTTTGTTTTTTCAATGTTTTTCCTTTATATTATATAGCATGTTATAGATTATACTTACTTTGTGCTCTATAGTTCTAATTGCAGTGCTTTTCGTATTTGTTGTAGAGTGTTCGAAATTAGTATATTTAGCGCTTTTGTTTTTTCAATGTTTTTCCTTTATATTATATAGCATGTTATAGATTATACTTACTTTGTGCTCTATAGTTCTAATTGCAGTGCTTTTCGTATTTGTTGTAGAGTGTTCGAAATTAGTATATTTAGCGCTTTTGTTTTTTCAATGTTTTCCTTTATATTATATAGCATGTTATAGATTATACTTACTTTGTGCTCTATAGTTCTAATTGCAGTGCTTTTCGTATTTGTTGTAGAGTGTTCGAAATTAGTATATTTAGCGCTTTTGTTTTTTCAATGTTTTTCCTTTATATTATATAGCATGTTATAGATTATACTTACTTTGTGCTCTATAGTTCTAATTGCAGTGCTTTTCGTATTTGTTGTAGAGTGTTCGAAATTAGTATATTTAGCGCTTTTGTTTTTTCAATGTTTTTCCTTTATATTATATAGCATGTTATAGATTATACTTACTTTGTGCTCTATAGTTCTAATTGCAGTGCTTTTCGTATTTGTTGTAGAGTGTTCGAAATTAGTATATTTAGCGCTTTTGTTTTTTCAATGTTTTTCCTTTATATTATATAGCATGTTATAGATTATACTTACTTTGTGCTCTATAGTTCTAATTGCAGTGCTTTTCGTATTTGTTGTAGAGTGTTCGAAATTAGTACATTTAGCGCTTTTGTTTTTTCAATGTTTTTCCTTTATATTATATATAATGTTATAGATTATACTTACTTTGTGCTCTATAGTTCTAATTGCAGTGCTTTTCGTATTTGTTGTAGAGTGTTCGAAATTAGTATATTTAGCGCTTTTGTTTTTTCAATGTTTTCCTTTATATTATATAGCATGTTATAGATTATACTTACTTTGTGCTCTATAGTTCTAATTGCAGTGCTTTTCGTATTTGTTGTAGAGTGTTCGAAATTAGTATATTTAGCGCTTTTGTTTTTTCAATGTTTTTCCTTTATATTATATAGCATGTTATAGATTATACTTACTTTGTGCTCTATAGTTCTAATTGCAGTGCTTTTCGTATTTGTTGTAGAGTGTTCGAAATTAGTATATTTAGCGCTTTTGTTTTTTCAATGTTTTTCCTTTATATATATAGCATGTTATAGATTATACTTACTTTGTGCTCTATAGTTCTAATTGCAGTGCTTTTCGTATTTGTTGTAGAGTGTTCGAAATTAGTACATTTAGCGCTTTTGTTTTTTCAATGTTTTTCCTTTATATTATATAGCATGTTATAGATTATACTTACTTTGTGCTCTATAGTTCTAATTGCAGTGCTTTTCGTATTTGTTGTAGAGTGTTCGAAATTAGTATATTTAGCGCTTTTGTTTTTTTCAATGTTTTTCCTTTATATTATATAGCATGTTATAGATTATACTTACTTTGTGCTCTATAGTTCTAATTGCAGTGCTTTTCGTATTTGTTGTAGAGTGTTCGAAATTAGTATATTTAGCGCTTTTGTTTTTTCAATGTTTTTCCTTTATATTATATAGCATGTTATAGATTATACTTACTTTGTGCTCTATAGTTCTAATTGCAGTGCTTTTCGTATTTGTTGTAGAGTGTTCGAAATTAGTATATTTAGCGCTTTTGTTTTTTCAATGTTTTTCCTTTATATTATATAGCATGTTATAGATTATACTTACTTTGTGCTCTATAGTTCTAATTGCAGTGCTTTTCGTATTTGTTGTAGAGTGTTCGAAATTAGTATATTTAGCGCTTTTGTTTTTTCAATGTTTTTCCTTATATTATATAGCATGTTATAGATTATACTTACTTTGTGCTCTATAGTTCTAATTGCAGTGCTTTCGTATTTGTTGTAGAGTGTTCGAAATTAGTATATTTAGCGCTTTTGTTTTTTCAATGTTTTTCCTTTATATTATATAGCATGTTATAGATTATACTTACTTTGTGCTCTATAGTTCTAATTGCAGTGCTTTTCGTATTTGTTGTAGAGTGTTCGAAATTAGTATATTTA
The DNA here is from genome assembly GCF_009805555.1 of Andrographis paniculata. Lineage (NCBI taxonomy): Eukaryota > Viridiplantae > Streptophyta > Magnoliopsida > Lamiales > Acanthaceae > Andrographis > Andrographis paniculata. The sequence continues at coordinate 46,528 of NW_026137629.1, forward strand.
GCGCTTTTTTTTTTTCAATGTTTTTCCTTTATATTATATAGCATGTTATAGATTATACTTACTTTGTGCTCTATAGTTCTAATTGCAGTGCTTTTCGTATTTGTTGTAGAGTGTTCGAAATTAGTATATTTAGCGCTTTTGTTTTTTCAATGTTTTTCCTTTATATTATATAGCATGTTATAGATTATACTTACTTTGTGCTCTATAGTTCTAATTGCAGTGCTTTTCGTATTTGTTGTAGAGTGTTCGAAATTAGTACATTTAGCGCTTTTGTTTTTTCAATGTTTTTCCTTTATATTATATAGCATGTTATAGATTATACTTACTTTGTGCTCTATAGTTCTAATTGCAGTGCTTTTCGTATTTGTTGTAGAGTGTTCGAAATTAGTATATTTAGCGCTTTTGTTTTTTCAATGTTTTTCCTTTATATTATATAGCATGTTATAGATTATACTTACTTTGTGCTCTATAGTTCTAATTGCAGTGCTTTTCGTATTTGTTGTAGAGTGTTCGAAATTAGTATATTTAGCGCTTTTGTTTTTTCAATGTTTTTCCTTTATATTATATAGCATGTTATAGATTATACTTACTTTGTGCTCTATAGTTCTAATTGCAGTGCTTTTCGTATTTGTTGTAGAGTGTTCGAAATTAGTATATTTAGCGCTTTTGTTTTTTCAATGTTTTTCCTTTATATTATATAGCATGTTATAGATTATACTTACTTTGTGCTCTATAGTTCTAATTGCAGTGCTTTTCGTATTTGTTGTAGAGTGTTCGAAATTAGTATATTTAGCGCTTTTGTTTTTTTCAATGTTTTTCCTTTATATTATTAGCATGTTATAGATTATACTTACTTTGTGCTCTATAGTTCTAATTGCAGTGCTTTTCGTATTTGTTGTAGAGTGTTCGAAATTAGTACATTTAAGCGCTTTTGTTTTTTCAATGTTTTTCCTTATATTATATAGCATGTTATAGATTATACTTACTTTGTGCTCTATAGTTCTAATTGCAGTGCTTTTCGTATTTGTTTAGAGTGTTCGAAATTAGTACATTTAGCGCTTTTGTTTTTCAACTGTTTTTCCTTTATATATTATATAGCATGTTATAGATTATACTTACTTTGTGCTCTATAGTTCTAATTGCAGTGCTTTTCGTATTTGTTGTAGAGTGTTCGAATTAGTATATTTAGCGCTTTTGTTTTTTCAATGTTTTTTCCTTTATATTATATAGCATGTTATAGATTATACTTACTTCGTGCTAAGGAGACCGCCCAACCGTCAGTAGTTTGTGAAGGATTCTCGGGTCTTGGCCAAAGAATTTCCAGTGTTGTTTGATCGAAGTCGGGCTGGGGGGTTTCGGCTGACAGGAGTCCAATAACTAACACTTCAGTCTTGAGCTCCGTAAGTCTCTCCATCAGCCGATGCAGAATGGGGACGGCTGGCGATTCCGTCGGGAGTGTAAAGAGAAGGCCACCAACCGTCTGAATGAGTTTGTCCAATAAGTCGGATCTTAATTCTGACAGGGGACGGTTAATGGCCTCAGTGAATATAATTTGGGCCTCCGCTGGAACCGGAACAGTCGATAGGATGGCTAAGTCTGAAGGCCCCTGCAAGTCTTACAGTGTCAATAAGTATTTCAAGGGAGGTGCAAATTTATTCATATAAGATATGTGTCACCTCTGGGCGAACTGCTGTTAGTGAGGGGGGCAGCAATGAGGTCGGTCGAGTAGGGCGGACAGATGGTATAACAGCAGCCGACTCGTCGGCTGCTGCGAATGGTCGCTGAGGTGCCGACCTGGGTCCCTTATGGAATGTGGTATATAAAACAATTAGTGTTTTCCAAAAGAAACATTGTGGCATGGATGGGTTTACTCTTACCAAATTCACAGAAGTCTCCGAATCGGATGAAGAAACTTCTTCCATTTCTGGAGGTTGGGCTGTTGCCACAGGTGGTTCTTCTGCCTGCCATTCGATTGCTGGAGGTAGCGCCGCTGCTGGCTGGGCGGCTGCAGGTTGGGCGGCTGCATCTAGTGCCACTGCAGCCGGATCTCTGGAGCATCTGGGATAGCCGCAGCTGGGGCACTTTCGGTTCCCAGTGCGGCTGCATCCGATTGGACGATTTCAAGATCAGCAGCATCAGGGACGTCATCTTGAGGGTCAGCTTCGGCAAGGGCACCTGGTTCTTCCTTCGAAATGGATGAGGATTCGGATGCCATGTATGCGGGCGACCCATCTGGGAAGTAGTAGTCCCCTCGCTGTGCAAGAGCCCCTGCTGCTGCTGATTGTTGGTGGTAGGTGTCTGTGAAAAATCATGGAAATGTTGTTGTTAAATATACCAAGGCTGATCGTTAAAATCCTAAGTATTGTGATGAGAGAACTTACTGGTTCTATAGGCACTGTTGGTAAAGATTGCCTCCTGGTCGGGTGCCTGGCCCGACCACTCCTCGGTACGGGAGGAAGAGTTGCCTCCTCGTCGGGTCCTCCGCCCGACTGCTCATGGCAAATTAGTCTGGACCAAAGTCCGGTTGAATGGTCGGCTGGGAGTGGCGTCGGTTGTGTGGTCGGTGTCACCAAGGTCGATTCTGGTGAATAAAATAAGTGAAATCAAAGTTAAGATATAGTGAAGTGGTTCACGGTTTAAGAAAAATTACCTATTCGGGGTCGGGTCCTTGCTGACGTCCTTAGTAGTTCCAAGGTCCGCTAGAGCTGCTGGTCGGCCCCAGAGGTCGGGGGTGTTTGCAGCTGGGAAGCTTTCCTTTTCGCGTTGGAACACTAGATCCGATTCCCGGGGCGGCTGTTGTTGCTGAGTGCTAGTATGTCTAGCCGCCCCTAGAACTAATCCTTGGGGGGGAAGGAGTATGTTCAGCAACCGATCCTCATTAGGGGAAATCAGGGACCATACAACCGACCACCATTCATTGAATGTATCTACAGTCTCAGGGTTGGAGCGGAAAGGAATATAAGAATTGGAAATTATATACGTGGTGAGCTGGAGATATAAGAAGGGATTGAATTAGGTAGGACTCGTCGGTCGGGACTTTGAAAAATTATATGCGGACAAGCGACGGGTCCAGGGATACCTGGCAACAGCCGAACTGGCGCGCCATGATTGAGGTTCATAATTAAAAGTGTAAAAGGTTTTCTGCCCTTTTTTATCAAGTTTTTGCTGCTGCTAAAAAGAGACCTGGGTTTGAGGGCAACGTCCCAGGCAAAAGGATAGGTGGGATGAGGACAAGGCTCAGGAGTCGGAAGAGGATTTGGTGCCGGAAAGGGCCAAAAATGGTCGGGAGCATAACCCGCATATTTTTATACATAGAAAATCGAGAGTTACTGCGGGTATCCGTTACAATTGCGGTTATGGTTATTATTGGATCGGAAGATTGAAGTTTATTACGTCCTGAGCAGAGTCGGTTGAGGGCTAATCCCAAATGTTTTTCAGAGTTTGGCATAGTGGGCGGAGATCCTAAGTTGAACGCGTTGGGGTAAGTAAAAACGGAACCAAAGTTCTAAAAACCAAAAAGGACCCGATGCGGCAGTGTCTAATTTTCTATTATCATTATCTGTTAAACGAAGGCTAACCCTGGTGAGTCCTTCGAACAGATTGGCTAAAAACAGGGTTGCCAAGGAAAAGAACCGACCTGACGCGATATGAATGGCCAGGTCGAGATGAGAAGGAAGAACACATTTGGAAGGGGAAACAATGACGTACCTACAAAGCCAAAAAAGGATAAAGGCAGTATGCCCCGGTCGGTCACGGGGTCCCTGGAGCCCCTTGCTGGTCGGTTGCGAACTTTGTCCAACCCCATTCTTCACACCTTGTAAAGACCACCCTGGATGGTTCTGATGGCTCCTGCCCATCTAGGGCTCCCATCACAGGGTCTTCACCCACGACTGGGAGATGCGCGATCATTGCCACATCCATAAGAGTTGGACCAAAGGGGCCCGATGGTAAGAGGAAAAGTCCCATTTTCCGCATTCCAGAAGGCAGACATGGCCAACAGCACCTTCTCATGCAGGTTGATAGGCATGGTGGACAATAGTATTGCCTGGTCGATTTTTTGAGATCGCCATTGGGTCTGGAAGTGTTCTGCTACCCGTCGATACCAAGCGCGGTAAGGATCTTTTGGGTCCGTGAGATGGGTTTTGATGCTGTCTCGAATGCGAACTGCTTGGTAGTTAGGGTTGTTGATAGCCAAGGAATTTCGGGATTCCAAAACTTCCCTCATCCGATTAAATCTTCAGGAGTAGTGCAATATGGGCGGATCGTCGGAGTTAGTACTTTCGAGGCTGAAAATGGGCCCTCTGGAGGGTTCCGTCGAAAGGAAGGGCAGGAATGTATTGTTTTCGCCATGGTTAGAGTGTTTTGGGATTGTGATTCACAAAAGCTCGTATTGCGGGGAAGGAAGTTAATCAGGAGTGTTGCAGTAACTGGTGCAGTTGCTAAGGGAATTTTTCAAGAGGGTAGTGATGTATGAACTTCCAAACATTGATTGTTAAATGGCGTTTGAAAGTCCCTTGCGCGCGGGGCAAGTTGTTACGTACGAAATTTAGAATTAGGTTAAAAGCCCAAGGTAAAAAGAAGAATGGGCCTGGCAATAGAGTTGGTTGAACTGGCTGAAGGACACCGTGTGGAAATCAAGGAAAATACAGGACGGAAAGACTTCAGGTCGAAGGTCTTCAGGTCGGTAGGTCCCTCAAGACGGAAAGACCTCAGGTCGGAAGGTCGGAAGGTCGGGAGGTCCTCAAGACGGAAGGTCATCAGGACGGAAGGACCTCAGGTCGGTAGGTCCTCAAGACGGAAAGACCTCAAGTCGGAAGGTTTTCAGGTCGGGAGGTCCTCAAGACGGAAAATCAGAGGACGGAAGGACCTCAGGTCGGTAGGTCCTCAAGACGGAAAGACCTCAAGTCGGAAGGTTTCAGGTCGGGAGGTCATCAAGACGGAAAGTCATCAGGACGGAAGGACCTCTGGTCGGTAGGTCCTCAAGACGGAAAGTCATCAGGACGGGAAGTCCGCAGGTCGGGAGGCCCTCAGGACGGGAAGTCTGCAGGTCGGGTGGCCTTCAGGACGGGAAGTCCGCAAGTCGGGAGGTCCTCAGTCGGGAAGTTCTCAGGTCGGAGTTCGGCGCACAGAACCAACAATCGGGTGGTTTGTTAGTCGGGATGTCTGTAGCTAATCCAAACAAGTCAGATGGTTTGCAAGTCGGGAGGATTGGCAGTCGGACCCATACTATTGTAGATTGGCAGTCGGGCCAAAGGGGGAAGGTCTGTTGTGGTCGGCTCAAAGAGTGAAATATAGGGATAATTTTGGTCTGCTGAGGACACGTGTCAACAGGAGAAGGGTTGGAAGACGGTTGGGAAGGAGACGTTGTAACCGTTCGCGCGTTTTCAGTACAGTTTCTTCAAGAATATTAAGGATTTGGATAATCATTTGGCAGGCATCTTCAATCCTTCAACAAAGCAAAGTCAGATTTGGGGGATCACCACTTTAATTTCAGTCTTTTATTTCCAGTTTATTTTATGTACCGTACAGTGTTTAGAGATTCCTAATCTCAGACACTAATTAATCAAGTTTAAGGATATTTTCTATATCTTTGAGTTTT